>NW_027150034.1:0-144000 GCF_031143425.1 Pleurodeles waltl
GATTCCAGAACTTTCTGCCACAGAAATGTGAGAAACATGAGTTTTTTTAGCCAAATTTTGAGGTTTGCAAAGGATTCTGGGTAACAGAACCTGGTCCGAGCCCCGCAAGTCACCCCTCCTTTGATTCCCCTAGGTCTCTAGTTTTCAGAAATGCACAGGTTTGGTAGGTTTCCCTAGGTGCCGGCTGAGCTAGAGGCCAAAATCTACAGGTAGGCACTTCGCAAAAAACACCTCTGTTTTCTTTAAAAAATTTGGATGTGTCCACGTTGCGCTTTGGGGCGTTTCCTGTCGCGGGCGCTAGGCCTACCCACACAAGTGAGGTATCATTTTTATCGGGAGACTTGGGGTAATGCTGGGTGGAATGAAATTTGTGGCTCCTCTCAGATTCCAGAACTTTCTGCCAAAGAAATGTGAGGAACATGTGTTTTTTTAGCCAAATGTTGAGGTTTGCAAAGGATTCTGGGTAACAGAACCTGGTCCGAGCCCCGCAAGTCACACCTCCTTGGATTCCCCTAGGTCTCTAGTTTTCAGAAATGCACAGGTTTGGTAGGTTTCCCTAGGTGCCGGCTGAGCTAGAGGCCAAAATCTACAGGTAGGCACTTCGCAAAAAACACCTCTGTTTTCTTTCAAAAATTTGGATGTGTCCACGTTGCGCTTTGAGGCGTTTCCTGTCGCAGGCGCTAGGCCTACCCACACAAGTGAGGTATCATTTTTATCGGGAGACTTGGGGGAACACTGAGTGGAAGGACATTTGTGGCTCCTCCCAGATTCCAGAACTTTCTGCCACAGAAATGTGAGGAACATGTGTTTTTTTAGCCAAATTTTGAGGTTTGCAAAGGATTCTGTGTAACAGAACCTGGTCCGAGCCCCGCAAGTCACCCCTCCTTGGATTCCCATAGGTCTCTAGTTTTCCGAAATGCACAGGTTTGGTAGGTTTCCCTAGGTGCCGGCTGAGCTAGAGGCCAAAATCTACAGGTAGGCACTTCGCAAAAAACACCTCTGTTTTCTTTCAAAAATTTGGATGTGTCCACGTTGCGCTTTGGGGCGTTTCCTGTCGCGGGCGCTAGTCCTACCCACACAAGTGAGGTATCATTTTTATCGGGAGACTTGGGGGAACGCTGGGTGGAAGGAAATTTGTGGCTCCTCTCAGATTCCAGAACTTTCTGCCACAGAAATGTGAGGAACATGTGTTTTTTTAGCCAAATTTTGAGGTTTGCAAAGGATTCTGGGTAACAGAACCTGGTCCGAGCTCCGCAAGTCACCCCTCCTTGGATTCCCCAAGGTCTCTAGTTTTCGGAAATGCACAGGTTTGGTAGGTTTCCCTAGGTGCCGGCTGAGCTAGAGGCCAAATCTACAGGTAGGCACTTCGCAAAAAACACCTCTGTTTTCTTTCAAAAATTTGGATGTGTCCACGTTGCGCTTTGGGGCGTTTCCTGTTGCGAGCGCTAGGCCTACCCACACAAGTGAGGTATCATTTTTATCGGGAGACTTTGGGGAACGCTGGGTGGAATGAAATTTGTGGCTCCTCTCAGATTCCAGAACTTTCTGCCACAGAAATGTGAGGAACATGTGTTTTTTTAGCCAAATTTTGAGGTTTGCAAAGGATTCTGGGTAACAGAACCTGGTCCGAGCCCCGCAAGTCACCCCTCCTTTGATTCCCCTAGGTCTCTAGTTTTCAGAAATGCACAGGTTTGGTAGGTTTCCCTAGGTGCCCGCTGAGCTGGAGGCCAAAATCTACAGGTAGGCACTTCGCAAAAAACACCTCTGTTTTCTTTAAAAAATTTGGATGTGTCCACGTTGCGCTTTGGGGCGTTTCCTGTCGCGGGCGCTAGGCCTACCCACACAAGTGAGGTATCATTTTTATCGGGAGACTTGGGGGAACGCTGGGTGGAAGGAAATTTGTGGCTCCTCTCAGATTCCAGAACTTTCTGCCACAGAAATGTGAGGAACATGTGTTTTTTTAGCCAAATTTTGAGGTTTGCAAAGGATTCTGGGTAACAGAACCGGGCCCGAGCCCCGCAAGTCACCCCTCCTTGGATTCCCATAGGTCTCTAGTTTTCAGAAATGCACAGGTTTGGTAGGTTTCCCTAGGTGCCGGCGGAGCTAGAGGCCAAAATCTACAGGTAGGCACTTCGCAAAAAACACCTCTGTTTTCTTTCAAAAATTTGGATGTGTCCACGTTGTGCTTTGGGGCGTTTCCTGTCGCGGGCGCTAGTCCTACACACACAAGTGAGGTATCATTTTTATCGGGAGACTTGGGGGAACGCTGGGTGGAATGAAATTTGTGGCTCCTCTCAGATTCCAGAACTTTCTGCCACAGAAATGTGAGGAACATGTGTTTTTTTAGCCAAATTTTGAGGTTTGCAAAGGATTCTGGGTAACAGAACCTGGTCCGAGCCCCGCAAGTCACCCCTCCTTGGATTCCCCTAGGTCTCTAGTTTTCAGAAATGCACAGGTTTGGTAGGTTTCCCTAGGTGCCGGCTGAGCTGGAGGCCAAAATCTACAGGTAGGCACTTCGCAAAAAACACCTCTGTTTTCTTTAAAAAATTTGGATGTGTCCACGTTGCGCTTTGGGGCGTTTCCTGTCGCGGGCGCTAGGCCTACCCACACAAGTGAGGTATAATTTTTATCGGGAGACTTGGGGGAACGCTGGGTGGAATGAAATTTGTGGCTCCTCTCAGATTCCAGAACTTTCTGCCACAGAAATGTTAGGAACATGTGTTTTTTTAGCCAAATTTTGAGATTTGCAAAGGATTCTGGGTAACAGAACCTGGTCCGAGCCCCGCAAGTCACCCCTCCTTGGATTCCCCTAGGTCTCTAGTTTTCAGAAATGCACAGGTTTGGTAGGTTTCCCTAGGTGCCGGCTTAGCTAGAGGCCAAAATCTACAGGTAGGCACTTCGCAAAAAACACCTCTGTTTTCTTTCAAAAATTTGGATGTGTCCACGTTGCGCTTTGGGGCGTTTCCTGTCGCGGGCGCTAGGCCTACCCACACAAGTGAGTTATCCTTTTTATCGGGAGACTTGGGGGAACGCTGGGTGGAATGAAATTTGTGGCTCCTCTCAGATTCCAGAACTTTCTGCCACAGAAATGTGAGGAACATGTGTTTTTTTAGCCAAATTTTGAGGTTTGCAAAGGATTCTGGGTAACAGAACCTGGTCCGAGTCCCGCAAGTCACCCCTCCTTTGATTCCCCTAGGTCTCTAGTTTTCAGAAATGCACAGGTTTGGTAGGTTTCCTTAGGTGCCGGCTGAGCTAGAGGCCAAAATCTACAGGTAGGCACTTCGCAAAAAACACCTCTGTTTTCTTTAAAAAATTTGGATGTGTCCACGTTGCGCTTTGGGGCATTTCCTGTCGCGGGCGCTAGGCCTACCCACACAAGTGAGGTATCATTTTTATCGGGAGGCGGAACGCTGGGTGGAAGGAAATTTGTGGCTCCTCTCAGATTCCAGAACTTTCTGCCACAGAAATGTGAGGAAAATGTGTTTTTTTAGCCAAATTTTGAGGTTTGCAAAGGATTCTGGGTAACAGAACCTGGTCCGAGCCCCGCAAGTCACCCCTCCTTGGATTCCCATAGGTCTCTAGTTTTCAGAAATGCACAGGTTTGGTAGGTTTCCCTAGGTGCCGGCTGAGCTAGAGGCCAAAATCTACAGGTAGGCACTTCGCAAAAAACACCTCTGTTTTGTTTCAAAAATTTGGATGTGTCCACGTTGCGCTTTGGGGCGTTTCCTGTCGCGGGCGCTAGGCCTACCCACACAAGCGAGGTATCATTTTTATCGGGAGACTTGGGGGAATGCTGGGTGGAAGGAAATTTGTGGCTCCTCTCAGATTCCAGAACTTTCTGCCACAGAAATGTGAGGAACATGTGTTTTTTTAGCCAAATTTTGAGGTTTGCAAAGGATTCTGGGTAACAGAACCTGGTCCGAGTCCCGCAAGTCACCCCTCCTTGGATTCCCCTAGGTCTCTAGTTTTCATAAATGCACAGGTTTGGTAGGTTTCCCTAGGTGCCGGCTGAACTAGAGGCCAAAATCTACAGGTAGGCACTTCGCAAAAAACACCTCTGTTTTCTTTCAAAAATTTGGATGTGTCCACGTTGTGCTTTGGGGCGTTTCCTGTCGCGGGCGCTAGTCCTACCCACACAAGTGAGGTATCATTTTTATCGGGAGACTTGGGGGAACGCTGGGTGGAATGAAATTTGTGGCTCCTCTCAGATTCCAGAACTTTCTGCAACAGAAATGTGAGGAACATGTGTTTTTTTAGCCAAATTTTGAGGTTTGCAAAGGATTCTGGGTAACAGAACCTGGTCCGAGCCCCGCAAGTCACCCCTCCTATGATTCCCCTAGGTCTCTAGTTTTCAGAAATGCACAGGTTTGGTAGGTTTCCCTAGGTGCCGGCTGAGCTAGAGGCCAAAATCTACAGGTAGGCACTTCGCAAAAAACACCTCTGTTTTCTTCAAAAAATGTGGATGTGTCCACGTTGCGCTTTGGGGCGTTTCCTGTCGCGGGCGCTAGGCCTACCCACACAAGTGAGGTATCATTTTTATCGGGAGACTTGGGGGAACGCTGGGTGGAAGGAAATTTGTGGCTCCTCTCAGATTCCAGAACTTTCTGCCACAGAAATGTGAGGAACATGTGTTTTTTTAGCCAAATTTTGAGGTTTGCAAAGGATTCTGGGTAACAGAACCTGGTCCGAGCCTCGCAAGTCACCCCTCCTTGGATTCCCATAGGTCTCTAGTTTTCAGAAATGCACAGGTTTGGTAGGTTTCCCTAGGTGCCGGCTGAGCTAGAGGCCAAAATCTACAGGTAGGCACTTCGCAAAAAACACCTCTGTTTTCTTTAAAAAATTTTGATGTGTCCACGTTGTGCTTTGGGGCGTTTCCTGTCGCGGGCGCTAGTCCTACCCACACAAGTGAGGTATCATTTTTATCGGGAGACTTGGGGGAACGCTGGGTGGAATGAAATTTGTGGCTCCTCTCAGATTCCAGAACTTTCTGCCACAGAAATGTGAGGAACATGTGTTTTTTTAGCCAAATTTTGAGGTTTGCAAAGGATTCTGGGTAACAGAACCTGGTCCGAGCCCCGCAAGTCACCCCTCCTTTGATTCCCCTAGGTCTCTAGTTTTCAGAAATGCACAGGTTTGGTAGATTTCCTTAGGTGCCGGCTGAGCTAGAGGCCAAAATCTACAGGTAGGCACGTCGCAAAAAACACCTCTGTTTTCTTTAAAAAATTTGGATGTGTCCACGTTGCGCTTTGGGGCGTTTCCTGTCGCGGGCGCTAGGCCTACCCACACAAGTGAGGTATCATTTTTATCGGGAGACGGAACGCTGGGTGGAAGGAAATTTGTGGCTCCTCTCAGATTCCAGAACATTCTGCCACAGAAATGTGAGGAACATGTGTTTTTTTAGCCAAATTTTGAGGTTTGCAAAGGATTCTGGGTAACAGAACCTGGTCCGAGCCCCGCAAGTCACCCCTCCTTGGATTCCCATAGGTCTCTAGTTTTCAGAAATGCACAGGTTTGGTAGGTTTCCCTAGGTGCCGGCTGAGCTAGAGGCCAAAATCTACAGGTAGGCACTTCGCAAAAAACACCTCTGTTTTCTTTCAAAAATTTGGATGTGTCCACGTTGTGCTTTGGGGCGTTTCCTGTCGCGGGCGCTAGTCCTACCCACACAAGTGAGGTATCATTTTTATCGGGAGACTTGGGGGAACGCTGGGTGGAATGAAATTTGTGGCTCCTCTCAGATTCCAGAACTTTCTGCCACAGAAATGTGAGGAACATGTGTTTTTTTAGCCAAATTTTGAGGTTTGCAAAGGATTCTGGGTAACAGAACCTGGTACGAGCCCCGCAAGTCACCCCTCCTTGGATTCCCCTAGGTCTCTAGTTTTCAGAAATGGACAGGTTTGGTAGGTTTCCCTAGGTGCCGGCTGAGCTAGAGGCCAAAATCTACAGGTAGGCACTTCCCAAAAAACACCTCTGTTTTCTTTAAAAAATTTGGATGTGTCCATGTTGCGCTTTGGGGCGTTTCCTGTCGCGGGCGCTAGGCCTACCCACACAAGTGAGGTATCATTTTTATCGGGAGACTTGGGGGAACGCTGGGTGGAATTAAATTTGTGGCTCCTCTCAGATTCCAGAACTTTCTGCCACAGAAATGTGAGGAACATGTGTTTTTTTAGCCAAATTTTGAGATTTGCAAAGGATTCTGGGTAACAGAACCTGGTCCGAGCCCTGCAAGTCACCCCTCCTTGGATTCCCCTAGGTCTCTAGTTTTCAGAAATGCACAGGTTTGGTAGGTTTCCCTAGGTGCCGGCTGAGCTAGAGGCCAAAATCTACAGGTAGGCACTTCGCAAAAAACACCTCTGTTTTCTTTCAAAAATTTGGATGTGTCCACGTTGCGCTTTGGGGCGTTTCCTGTCGCGGGCGCTAGGCCTACCCACACAAGTGAGGTATCATTTTTATCGGGAGACTTGGGGGAATGCTGGGTGGAAGGAAATTTGTGGCTCCTCTCAGATTCCAGAACTTTCTGCCACAGAAATGTGAGGAACATGTGTTTTTTTAGCCAAATTTTGAGGTTTGCAAAGGATTCTGGGTAACAGAACCTGGTCCGAGCCCCGCAAGTCACCCTCCTTGGATTCCCCTAGGTCTCTAGTTTTCAGAAATGCACAGGTTTGGTAGGTTTCCCTAGGTGCCGGCTGAGCTAGAGTCCAAAATCTACAGGTAGGCACTTTGCAAAAAACACCTCTGTTTTCTTTCAAAAATTTGGATGTGTCCACGTTGCGCTTTGGGGCGTTTCCTGTCGCGGGCGCTAGTCCTACCCACACAAGTGAGGTATAATTTTTATCGGGAGCCTTGGGGGAACGCTGGGTGGAAGGAAATTTGTGGCTCCTCTCAGATTCCAGAACTTTCTGCCACAGAAATGTGAGGAACATGTGTTTTTTTAGCCAAATTTTGAAGTTTGCAAAGGATTCTGGGTAACAGAACCTGGTCCGAGCCCCGCAAGTCACCCCTCCTTGGATTCCCCTAGGTCTCTAGTTTTCAGAAATGCACAGGTTTGGTAGGTTTCCCTAGGTGCCGGCTGAGCTAGAGGCCAAAATCTACAGGTAGGCACTTCGCAAAAAACACCTCTGTTTTCTTTCAAAAATTTGGATGTGTCCACGTTGCGCTTTGGGGCGTTTCCTGTCGCGGGCCCTAGGCCTACCCACACAAGTGAGGTATCATTTTTATCGGGAGACTTGGGGAAATGCTGGGTGGAAGGAAATTTGTGGCTCCTCTCAGATTCCAGAACTTTCTGCCACAGAAATGTGAGGAACATGTGTTTTTTTAGCCAAATTTTGAGGTTTGCAAAGGATTCTGGGTAACAGAACCTGGTCCGAGCCCCGCAAGTCACCCCTCCTTGGATTCCCCTAGGTCTCTAGTTTTCAGAAATGTACAGGTTTGGTAGGTTTCCATAGGTGCCGGCTGAGCTAGAGTCCAAAATCTACAGGTAGGCACTTCGCAAAAAACACCTCTGTTTTCTTTCAAAAATTTTGATGTGTCCACGTTGCGCTTTGGGGCGTTTCCTGTCGCGGGCGCTAGTCCTACCCACACAAGTGAGGTATAATTTTTATCGGGAGCCTTGGGGGAACGCTGGGTGGAAGGAAATTTGTGGCTCCTCTCAGATTCCAGAACTTTCTGCCACAGAAATGTGAGGAACATGTGTTTTTTTAGCCAAATTTTGAGGTTTGCAAAGGATTCTGGGTAACAGAAACTGGTCCGAGCCCCGCAAGTCACCCCTCCTTGGATTCCCCTAGGTCTCTAGTTTTCAGAAATGCACAGGTTTGGTAGGTTTCCCTAGGTGCCGGCTGAGCTAGAGGCCAAAATCTACAGGTAGGCAGTTCGCAAAAAACACCTCTGTTTTCTTTCAAAAATTTGGATGTGTCCACGTTGTGCTTTGGGGCGTTTCCTGTCGCGGGCGCTAGTCCTACCCACACAAGTGAGGTATCATTTTTATCGGGAGACTTGGGGGAACGCTGGGTGGAATGAAATTTGTGGCTCCTCTCAGATTCCAGAACTTTCTGCCACAGAAATGTGAGGAACATGTGTTTTTTTAGCCAAATTTTGAGGTTTGCAAAGGATTCTGGGTAACAGAACCTGGTCCGAGCCCCGCAAGTCACACCTCCTTTGATTCCCCTAGGTCTCTAGTTTTCAGAAATGCACAGGTTTGGTAGGTTTCCCTAGGTGCCGGCTGAGCTAGAGTCCAAAATCTACAGGTAGGCACTTCGCAAAAAACACCTCTGTTTTCTTTCAAAAATTTGGATGTGTCCACGTTGCGCTTTGGGGCGTTTCCTGTCGCGGGCGCTAGGCCTACCCACACAAGTGAGGTATCATTTTTATCGGGAGACTTGGGGGAACGCTGGGTGGAAGGAAATTTGTGGCTCCTCTCAGATTCCAGAACTTTCTGCCACAGAAATGTGAGGAACATGTGTTTTTTTAGCCAAATTTTGAGGTTTGCAAAGGATTCTGGGTAACAGAACCTGGTCCGAACCCCGCAAGTCACACCTCCTTGGATTCCCATAGGTCTCTAGTTTTCAGAAATGCACAGGTTTGGTAGGTTTCCCTAGGTTCCGGCTGAGCTAGAGTCCAAAATCTACAGGTAGGCACTTCGCAAAAAACACCTCTGTTTTCTTTCAAAAATGTGGATGTGTCCACGTTGTGCTTTGGGGCGTTTCCTGTCGCGGGCGCTAGTCCTACACACACAAGTGAGGTATCATTTTTATCGGGAGACTTGGGGGAACGCTGGGTGGAATGAAATTTGTGGCTCCTCTCAGATTCCAGAACTTTCTGCCACAGAAATGTGAGGAACATGTGTTTTTTTAGCCAAATTTTGAGGTTTGCAAAGGATTCTGGGTAACAGAACCTGGTCCGAGCCCTGCAAGTCACCCCTCCTTGGATTCCCCTAGGTCTCTAGTTTTCAGAAATGCACAGGTTTGGTAGGTTTCCCTAGGTGCCGGCTGAGCTGGAGGCCAAAATCTACAGGTAGGCACTTCGCAAAAAACACCTCTGTTTTCTTTAAAAAATTTGGATGTGTCCACGTTGCGCTTTGGGGCGTTTCCTGTCGCGGGCGCTAGGCCTACCCACACAAGTGAGGTATCATTTTTATCGGGAGACTTGGGGGAACGCTGGGTGGAATGAAATTTGTGGCTTCTCTGAGATTCCAGAACTTTCTGCCACAGAAATGTGAGGAACATGTGTTTTTTTAGCAAAATTTGGAGGTTTGCAAAGGATTCTGGGTAACAGAACCTGGTCCGAGCCCCGCAAGTCACCCCTCCTTGGATTCCCCTAGGTCTCTAGTTTTCAGAAATGCACAGGTTTGGTAGGTTTCCCTAGGTGCCGGCTGAGCTAGAGGCCAAAATCTACAGGTAGGCACTTCGCAAAAAACACCTCTGTTTTCTTTCAAAAATTTGGATGTGTCCACGTTGTGCTTTGGGGCGTTTCCTGTCGCGGGCGCTAGTCCTACCCACACAAGTGAGGTATCATTTTTATCGGGAGACTTGGGGGAACGCTGGGTGGAATGAAATTTGTGGCTCCTCTCAGATTCCAGAACTTTCTGCCACAGAAATGTGAGGAACATGTGTTTTTTTAGCCAAATTTTGAGGTTTGCAAAGGATTCTGGGTAACAGAACCTGGTCCGAGCCCCGCAAGTCACACCTCCTTTGATTCCCCTAGGTCTCTAGTTTTCAGAAATGCACAGGTTTGGTAGGTTTCCCTAGGTGCCGGCTGAGCTAGAGTCCAAAATCTACAGGTAGGCACTTCGCAAAAAACACCTCTGTTTTCTTTCAAAAATTTGGATGTGTCAACGTTGCACTTTGGGGCGTTTCCTGTCGCGGGCGCTAGGCCTACCCACACAAGTGAGGTATCATTTTTATCGGGAGACTTGGGGGAACGCAGGGTGGAAGGAAATTTGTGGCTCCTCTCAGATTCCAGAACTTTCTGCCACAGAAATGTGAGGAACATGTGTTTTTTTAGCCAAATTTTGAGGTTTGCAAAGGATTCTGGGTAACAGAACCTGGTCCGAGCCCTGCAAGTCACCCCTCCTTGGATTCCCCTAGGTCTCTAGTTTTCAGAAATGCACAGGTTTGGTAGGTTTCCCTAGGTGCCGGCTGAGCTGGAGGCCAAAATCTACAGGTAGGCACTTCGCAAAAAACACCTCTGTTTTCTTTAAAAAATTTGGATGTGTCCACGTTGCGCTTTGGGGCGTTTCCTGTCGCGGGCGCTAGGCCTACCCACACAAGTGAGGTATCATTTTTATCGGGAGACTTGGGGGAACGCTGGGTGGAATGAAATTTGTGGCTTCTCTCAGATTCCAGAACTTTCTGCCACAGAAATGTGAGGAACATGTGTTTTTTTAGCAAAATTTGGAGGTTTGCAAAGGATTCTGGGTAACAGAACCTGGTCCGAGCCCCGCAAGTCACCCCTCCTTGGATTCCCCTAGGTCTCTAGTTTTCAGAAATGCACAGGTTTGGTAGGTTTCCCTAGGTGCCGGCTGAGCTAGAGGCCAAAATCTACAGGTAGGCACTTCGCAAAAAACACCTCTGTTTTCTTTCAAAAATTTGGATGTGTCCACGTTGTGCTTTGGGGCGTTTCCTGTCGCGGGCGCTAGTCCTACCCACACAAGTGAGGTATCATTTTTATCGGGAGACTTGGGGGAACGCTGGGTGGAATGAAATTTGTGGCTCCTCTCAGATTCCAGAACTTTCTGCCACAGAAATGTGAGGAACATGTGTTTTTTTAGCCAAATTTTGAGGTTTGCAAAGGATTCTGGGTAACAGAACCTGGTCCGAGCCCCGCAAGTCACACCTCCTTTGATTCCCCTAGGTCTCTAGTTTTCAGAAATGCACAGGTTTGGTAGGTTTCCCTAGGTGCCGGCTGAGCTAGAGTCCAAAATCTACAGGTAGGCACTTCGCAAAAAACACCTCTGTTTTCTTTCAAAAATTTGGATGTGTCCACGTTGCACTTTGGGGCGTTTCCTGTCGCGGGCGCTAGGCCTACCCACACAAGTGAGGTATCATTTTTATCGGGAGACTTGGGGGAACGCTGGGTGGAAGGAAATTTGTGGCTCCTCTCAGATTCCAGAACTTTCTGCCACAGAAATGTGAGGAACATGTGTTTTTTTAGCCAAATTTTGAGGTTTGCAAAGGATTCTGGGTAACAGAACCTGGTCCGAGCCCCGCAAGTCACACCTCCTTGGATTCCCATAGGTCTCTAGTTTTCAGAAATGCACAGGTTTGGTAGGTTTCCCTAGGTGCCGGCTGAGCTAGAGGCCAAAATCTACAGGTAGGCACTTCGCAAAAAACACCTCTGTTTTCTTTCAAAAATTTGGATGTGTCCACGTTGTGCTTTGGGGCGTTTCCTGTCGCGGGCGCTAGTCCTACCCACACAAGTGAGGTATCATTTTTATCGGGAGACTTGGGGGAACGCTGGGTGGAATGAAATTTGTGGCTCCTCTCAGATTCCAGAACTTTCTGCCACAGAAATGTGAGGAACATGTGTTTTTTTAGCCAAATTTTGAGGTTTGCAAAGGATACTGGGTAACAGAACCTGGTCCGAGCCCCGCAAGTCACCCCTCTTTTGATTCCCCTAGGTCTCTAGTTTTCAGAAATGCACAGGTTTGGTAGGTTTCCTTAGGTGCCGGCTGAGCTAGAGGCCAAAATCTACAGGTAGGCACTTCGCAAAAAACACCTCTGTTTTCTTTCAAAAATTTGGATGTGTCCACGTTGCGCTTTGGGGCGTTTCCTGTCGCGGGCGCTAGGCCTACCCACACAAGTGAGGTATCATTTTTATCGGGAGGCGGAACGCTGGGTGGAAGGAAATTTGTGGCTCCTCTCAGATTCCAGAACTTTCTGCCACAGAAATGTGAGGAACATGTGTTTTTTTAGCCAAATTTTGAGGTTTGCAAAGGATTCTGGGTAACAGAACCTGGTCCGAGCCCCGCAAGTCACCCCTCCTTGGATTCCCATAGGTCTCTAGTTTTCAGAAATGCACAGGTTTGGTAGGTTTCCCTAGGTGCCGGCTGAGCTAGAGGCCAAAATCTACAGGTAGGCACTTCGCAAAAAACACCTCTGTTTTGTTTCAAAAATTTGGATGTGTCCACGTTGCGCTTTGGGGCGTTTCCTGTCGCGGGCGCTAGGCCTACCCACACAAGTGAGGTATAATTTTTATCGGGAGACTTGGGGGAATGCTGGGTGGAAGGAAATTTGTGGCTCCTCTCAGATTCCAGAACTTTCTGCCACAGAAATGTGAGGAACATGTGTTTTTTTAGCCAAATTTTGAGGTTTGCAAAGGATTCTGGGTAACAGAACCTGGTCCGAGCCCCGCAAGTCACACCTCCTTGGATTCCCCTAGGTCTCTAGTTTTCAGAAATGCACAGGTTTGGTAGGTTTCCCTAGGTGCCGGCTGAGCTAGAGGCCAAAATCTACAGGTAGGCACTTCGCAAAAAACACCTCTGTTTTCTTTCAAAAATTTGGATGTGTCCACGTTGCGCTTTGGGGCGTTTCCTGTCGCGGGCGCTAGGCCTACCCACACAAGTGAGGTATCCTTTTTATCGGGAGACTTGGGGGAACGCTGGGTGGAATGAAATTTGTGGCTCCTCTCAGGTTCCAGAACTCAATGCCACAGAAATGTGAGGAACATGTGTTTTTTTAGCCAAATTTTGAGGTTTGCAAAGGATTCTGGGTAACAGAACCTGGTCCGAGCCCCGCAAGTCACCCCTCCTTTGATTCCCCTAGGTCTCTAGTTTTCAGAAATGCACAGGTTTGGTAGGTTTCCTTAGGTGCCGGCTGAGCTAGAGGCCAAAATCTACAGGTAGGCACTTCGCAAAAAACACCTCTGTTTTCTTTAAAAAATTTGGATGTGTCCATGTTGCGCTTTGGGGCGTTTCCTGTCGCGGGCGCTAGGCCTACCCACACGAGTGAGGTATCATTTTTATCGGGAGGCGGAACGCTGGGTGGAAGGAAATTTGTGGCTCCTCTCAGATTCCAGAACTTTCTGCCACAGAAATGTGAGGAACATGTGTTTTTTTAGCCAAATTTTGAGGTTTGCAAAGGATTCTGGGTAACAGAACCTGGTCCGAGCCCCGCAAGTCACCCCTCCTTGGATTCCCCTAGGTCTCTAGTTTTCAGAAATGCACAGGTTTGGTAGGTTTCCCTAGGTGCCGGCTGAGCTAGAGGCCAAAATCTACAGGTAGGCACTTCGCAAAAAACACCTCTGTTTTGTTTCAAAAATTTGGATGTGTCCACGTTGCGCTTTGGGGCGTTTCCTGTCGCGGGCGCTAGGCCTACCCACACAAGTGAGGTATCATTTTTATCGGGAGACTTGGGGGAATGCTGGGTGGAAGGAAATTTGTGGCTCCTCTCAGATTCCAGAACTTTCTGCCACAGAAATGTGAGGAACATGTGTTTTTTTAGCCAAATTTTGAGGTTTGCAAAGGATTCTGGGTAACAGAACCTGGTCCGAGCCCCGCAAGTCACACCTCCTTGGATTCCCCTAGGTCTCTAGTTTTCAGAAATGCACAGGTTTGGTAGGTTTCTCTAGGTGCCGGCTGAGCTAGAGGCCAAAATCTACAGGTAGGCACTTCGCAAAAAACACCTCTGTTTTCTTTCAAAAATTTGGATGTGTCCACGTTGCGCTTTGGGGCGTTTCCTGTCGCGGGCGCTAGGCCTACCCACACAAGTGAGGTATCCTTTTTATCGGGAGACTTGGGGGAACGCTGGGTGGAATGAAATTTGTGGCTCCTCTCAGATTCCAGAACTTTCTGCCACAGAAATGTGAGGAACATGTGTTTTTTTAGCCAAATTTTGAGGTTTGCAAAGGATTCTGGGTAACAGAACCTGGTCCGAGCCCCGCAAGTCACCCCTCCTTTGATTCCCCTAGGTCTCTAGTTTTCAGAAATGCACAGGTTTGGTAGGTTTCCATAGGTGCCGGCTGAGCTAGAGGCCAAAATCTACAGGTAGGCACTTCACAAAAAACACCTCTGTTTTCTTTAAAAAATTTGGATGTGTGCACGTTGCGCTTTGGGGCGTTTCCTGTCGCGGGCGCTAGGCCTACCCACACAAGTGAGGTATCATTTTTATCGGGAGGCGGAACGCTGGGTGGAAGGAAATTTGTGGCTCCTCTCAGATTCCAGAACTTTCTGCCACAGAAATGTGAGGAACATGTGTTTTTTTAGCCAAATTTTGAGGTTTGCAAAGGATTCTGGGTAACAAAACCTGGTCCGAGCCCCGCAAGTCACCCCTCCTTGGATTCCCATAGGTCTCTAGTTTTCAGAAATGCACAGGTTTGGTAGGTTTCCCTAGGTGCCGGCTGAGCTAGAGGCCAAAATCTACAGGTAGGCACTTCGCAAAAAACACCTCTGTTTTGTTTCAAAAATTTGGATGTGTCCACGTTGCGCTTTGGGGTGTTTCCTGTCGCGGGCGCTAGGCCTACCCACACAAGTGAGGTATCATTTTTATCGGGAGACTTGGGGGAATGCTGGGTGGAAGGAAATTTGTGGCTCCTCTCAGATTCCAGAACTTTCTGCCACAGAAATGTGAGGAACATGTGTTTTTTTAGCCAAATTTTGAGGTTTGCAAAGGAATCTGGGTAACAGAACCTGGTCCGAGCCCGCAAGTCACCCCTCCTTGGATTCCCCTAGGTCTCTAGTTTTCAGAAATGCACAGGTTTGGTAGGTTTCCCTAGGTGCCGGCTGAGCTAGAGTCCAAAATCTACAGGTAGGCACTTCGCAAAAAACACCTCTGTTTTCTTTCAAAAATTTGGATGTGTCCACGTTGCGCTTTGGGGCTTTTCCTGTCGCGGGCGCTAGGCCTACCCACACAAGTGAGGTATCATTTTTATCGGGAGGCGGAACGCTGGGTGGAAGGAAATTTGTGGCTCCTCTCAGATTCCAGAACTTTCTGCCACAGAAATGTGAGGAACATGTGTTTTTTTAGCCAAATTTTGAGGTTTGCAAAGGATTCTGGGTAACAGAACCTGGTCCGAGCCCGCAAGTCACCCCTCCTTGGATTCCCATAGGTCTCTAGTTTTCAGAAATGCACAGGTTTGGTAGGTTTCCCTAGGTGCCGGCTGAGCTAGAGGCCAAAATCTACAGGTAGGCACTTCGCAAAAAACACCTCTGTTTTGTTTCAAAAATTTGGATGTGTCCACGTTGCGCTTTGGGGCGTTTCCTGTCGCGGGCGCTAGGCCTACCCACACAAGTGAGGTATCATTTTTATCGGGAGACTTGGGGGAATGCTGGGTGGAAGGAAATTTGTGGCTCCTCTCAGATTCCAGAACTTTCTGCCACAGAAATGTGAGGAACATGTGTTTTTTTAGACAAATTTTGAGGTTTGCAAAGGATTCTGGGTAACAGAACCTGGTCCGAGCCCCGCAAGTCACACCTCCTTGGATTCCCCTAGGTCTCTAGTTTTCAGAAATGCACAGGTTTGGTAGGTTTCCCTAGGTGCCGGCTGAGCTAGAGGCCAAAATCTACAGGTAGGCACTTCGCAAAAAACACCTCTGTTTTCTTTCAAAAATTTGGATGTGTCCACGTTGCGCTTTGGGGCGTTTCCTGTCACGGGCGCTAGGCCTACCCACACAAGTGAGGTATCCTTTTTATCGGGAGACTTGGGGGAACGCTGGGTGGAATGAAATTTGTGGCTCCTCTCAGATTCCAGAACTCAATGCCACAGAAATGTGAGGAACATGTGTTTTTTTAGCCAAATTTTGAGGTTTGCAAAGGATTCTGGGTAACAGAACCTGGTCCGAGCCCCGCAAGTCACCCCTCCTTTGATTCCCCTAGGTCTCTAGTTTTCAGAAATGCACAGGTTTGGTAGGTTTCCTTAGGTGCCGGCTGAGCTAGAGGCCAAAATCTACAGGTAGGCACTTCGCAAAAAACACCTCTGTTTTCTTTAAAAAATTTGGATGTGTCCACGTTGCGCTTTGGGGCGTTTCCTGTCGCGGGCGCTAGGCCTACCCACACAAGTGAGGTATCATTTTTATCGGGAGGCGGAACGCTGGGTGGAAGGAAATTTGTGGCTCCTCTCAGATTCCAGAACTTTCTGCCACAGAAATGTGAGGAACATGTGTTTTTTTAGCCAAATTTTGAGGTTTGCAAAGGATTCTGGGTAACAGAACCTGGTCCGAGCCCCGCAAGTCACCCCTCCTTGGATTCCCCTAGGTCTCTAGTTTTCAGAAATGCACAGGTTTGGTAGGTTTCCCTAGGTGCCGGCTGAGCTAGAGGCCAAAATCTACAGGTAGGCACTTCGCAAAAAACACCTCTGTTTTGTTTCAAAAATTTGGATGTGTCCACGTTGCGCTTTGGGGCGTTTCCTGTCGCGGGCGCTAGGCCTACCCACACAAGTGAGGTATAATTTTTATCGGGAGCCTTGGGGGAACGCTGGGTGGAAGGAAATTTGTGGCTCCTCTCAGATTCCAGAACTTTCTGCCACAGAAATGTGAGGAACATGTGTTTTTTTAGCCAAATTTTGAGGTTTGCAAAGGACTCTGGGTAACAGAACCTGGTCCGAGCCCCGCAAGTCACCCCTCCTTGGATTCCCCTAGGTCTCCAGTTTTCAGAAATGCACAGGTTTGGTAGGTTTCCCTAGGTGCCGGCTGAGCTAGAGGCCAAAATCTACAGGTAGGCACTTCGCAAAAAACACCTCTGTTTTCTTTCAAAAATTTGGATGTGTCCACGTTGTGCTTTGGGGCGTTTCCTGTCGCGGGCGCTAGTCCTACCCACACAAATGAGGTATCATTTTTATCGGGAGACTTGGGGGAACGCTGGGTGGAATGAAATTTGTGGCTCCTCTCAGATTCCAGAACTTTCTGCCACAGAAATGTGAGGAACATGTGTTTTTTTAGCCAAATTTTGAGGTTTGCAAAGGATTCTGGGTAACAGAACCTGGTCCGAGCCCCGCAAGTCACCCCTCCTTTGATACCCCTAGGTCTCTAGTTTTCAGAAATGCACAGGTTTGGTAGGTTTCCCTAGGTGCCGGCTGAGCTAGAGGCCAAAATCTACAGGTAGGCACTTCGCAAAAAACACCTCTGTTTTCTTTAAAAAATGTGGATGTGTCCACGTTGCGCTTTGGGGCGTTTCCTGTCGCGGGCGCTAGGCCTACCCACACAAGTGAGGTATCATTTTTATCGGGAGACTTGGGGGAACGCTGGGTGGAATGAAATTTGTGGCTCCTCTCAGATTCCAGAACTTTCTGCCACAGAAATGTGAGGAACATGTGTTTTTTTAGCCAAATTTTGAGGTTTGCAAATGATTCTGGGTAACAGAACCTGGTACGAGCCCCGCAAGTCACCCCTCCTTGGATTCCCCTAGGTCTCTAGTTTTCAGAAATGGACAGGTTTGGTAGGTTTCCCTAGGTGCCGGCTGAGCTAGAGGCCAAAATCTACAGGTAGGCACTTCCCAAAAAACACCTCTGTTTTCTTTAAAAAATGTGGATGTGTCCATGTTGCGCTTTGGGGCGTTTCCTGTTGCGGGCGCTAGGCCTACCCACACAAGTGAGGTATCATTTTTATTGGGAGACTTGGGGGAACGCTGGGTGGAATGAAATTTGTGGCTCCTCTCAGATTCCAGAACTTTCTGCCACAGAAATGTGAGGAACATGTGTTTTTTTAGCCAAATTTTGAGGTTTGCAAAGGATTCTGGGTAACAGAACCTGGTCCGAGCCCCGCAAGTCACCCCTCCTTTGATTCCCCTAGGTCTCTAGTTTTCAGAAATGCACAGGTTTGGTAGGTTTCCCTAGGTGCCGGCTGAGCTAGAGGCCAAAATCTACAAGTAGGCACTTCGCAAAAAACACCTCTGTTTTCTTTCAAAAATGTGGATGTGTCCATGTTGCGCTTTGGGGCGTTTCCTGTCGCGGGCGCTAGGCCTACCCACACAAGTGAGGTATCATTTTTATCGGGAGACTTGGGGGAATACTGGGTGGAAGGAAATTTGTGGCTCCTCTCAGATTCCAGAACTTTCTGCCACAGAAATGTGAGGAACATGTGTTTTTTTAGCCAAATTTTGAGGTTTGCAAAGGATTCTGGGTAACAGAACCTGGTACGAGCCCCGCAAGTCACCCCTCCTTGGATTCCCCTAGGTCTCTAGTTTTCAGAAATGGACAGGTTTGGTAGGTTTCCCTAGGTGCCGGCTGAGCTAGAGGCCAAAATCTACAGGTAGGCACTTCCCAAAAAACACCTCTGTTTTCTTTAAAAAATTTGGATGTTTCCATGTTGCGCTTTGGGGCGTTTCCTGTCGCGGGCGCTAGGCCTACCCACACAAGTGAGGTATCATTTTTATCGGGAGACTTGGGGGAACGCTGGGTGGAATGAAATTTGTGGCTCCTCTCAGATTCCAGAACTTTCTGCCACAGAAATGTGAGGAACATGTGTTTTTTTAGCCAAATTTTGAGATTTGCAAAGGATTCTGGGTAACAGAACCTGGTCCGAGCCCCGCAAGTCACCCCTCCTTGGATTCCCCTAGGTCTCTAGTTTTCAGAAATGCACAGGTTTGGTAGGTTTCCCTAGGTGCCGGCTGAGCTAGAGGCCAAAATCTACAGGTAGGCACTTCGCAAAAAACACCTCTGTTTTCTTTCAAAAATTTGGATGTGTCCACGTTGCGCTTTGGGGCGTTTCCTGTCGCGGGCGCTAGGCCTACCCCCACAAGTGAGGTATCATTTTTATCGGGAGACTTGGGGGAATACTGGGTGGAAGGAAATTTGTGGCTCCTCTCAGATTCCAGAACTTTCTGCCACAGAAATGTGAGGAACATGTGTTTTTTTAGCCAAATTTTGAGGTTTGCAAAGGATTCTGGGTAACAGAACCTGGTCCGAGCCCCGCAAGTCACCCCTCCTTGGATTCCTCTAGGTCTCTAGTTTTCAGAAATGCACAGGTTTGGTAGGTTTCCCTAGGTGCCGGCTGAGCTAGAGTCCAAAATCTACAGGTAGGCACTTCGCAAAAAACACCTCT
Organism: Pleurodeles waltl; assembly: GCF_031143425.1. NCBI lineage: Eukaryota > Metazoa > Chordata > Amphibia > Caudata > Salamandridae > Pleurodeles > Pleurodeles waltl. Next base: position 18,964 of record NW_027150034.1, read on the forward strand.
GTTTTCTTTAAAAAATTTGGATGTGTCCACGTTGCGCTTTGGGGCGTTTCCTGTCGCGGGCGCTAGGCCTACCCACACAAGTGAGGTATCATTTTTATCGGGAGACTTGGGGGAACGCTGGGTGGAAGGAAATTTGTGCCTCCTCTCAGATTCCAGAACTTTCTGCCACAGAAATGTGAGGAACATGTGTTTTTTTAGCCAAATTTTGAGGTTTGCAAAGGATTCTGGGTAACAGAACCTGGTCCGAGCCCCGCAAGTCACCCCTCCTTGGATTCCCCTAGGTCTCTAGTTTTCAGAAATGCACAGGTTTGGTAGGTTTCCCTAGGTGCCGGCTGAGCTAGAGGCCAAAATCTACAGGTAGGCACTTCGCAAAAAACACCTCTGTTTTCTTTAAAAAATTTGGATGTGTCCACGTTGCGCTTTGGGGCGTTTCCTGTCACGGGCGCTAGTCCTACCCACACAAGTGAGGTATCATTTTTATCGGGAGACTTGGGGGAACGCTGGGTGGAAGGGAATTGGTGGCTCCTCTCAGATTCCAGAACTTTCTGCCACAGAAATGTGAGGAACATGTGTTTTTTTAGCCAAATTTTGAGGTTTGCAAAGGATTCTGGGTAAAGAAACCTGGTTCGATCCCCACAAGTCACACCTCCTTGGATTCCCCTAGGTCTCTAGTTTTCAGAAATGCACAGGTTTGGTAGGTTTCCTTAGTTGCCGGCTGAGCTAGAGGCCAAAATCTACAGGTAGGCACTTCGCAAAAAACACCTCTGTTTTCTTTCAAAAATTTGGATGTGTCCACGTTGCGCTTTGGGGCGTTTCCTGTCGCGGGCGCTAGGCCTACCCACACAAGTGAGGTATCATTTTTATCGGGAGACTTGGGGGAACGCTGGGTGGAAGGAAATTTGTGGCTCTTCTCAGATTCCAGAACTTTCTGCCACAGAAATGTGAGGAATATGTGTTTTTTTAGCCAAATTTTGAGGTTTGCAAAGGATTCTGGGTAACAGAACCTGGTCCGAGCCCCGCAAGTCACCCCTCCTAGGATTCCCCTAGGTCTCTAGTTTTCAGAAATGCACAGGTTTGGTAGGTTTCCATAGTTGTTGGCTGAGCTAGAGGCCAAAATCTACAGGTAGGCACTTCGCAAAAAACACCTCTGTTTTCTTTGAAAAATTTGGATGTGTCCACGTTGCGCTTTGGGGCGTTTCCTGTCGCGGGCGCTAGGCCTACCCACACAAGTGAGGTATCATTTTTATCAGGAGACTTGGGGGAACGCTGGGTGGAAGGAAATGTGTGGCTCCTCTCAGATTCCAGAACTTTTGGCACAGAAATGTGAGGAACATGTGTTTTTTTAGCCAAATTTTGAGGTTTGCAAAGGATTCTGGGTAACAGAACCTGGTCCGAGCCCCGCAAGTCACCCCTCCTTGGATTCCCCTAGGTCTCTAGTTTTCAGAAATGCACAGGTTTGGTAGGTTTCCCTAGGTGCCGGCTGAGCTAGAGGCAAAAATCTACAGGTAGGCACTTCGCAAAAAACACCTCTGTTTTCTTTCAAAAATTTGGATGTGTCCACGTTGCGCTTTGGGGCGTTTCATGTCGCGGGCACTAGTCCTACCCACACAAGTGAGGTATCATTTTTATCGGGAGACTTGGGGGAACGCTGGGTGGAATGAAATTTGTGGCTCCTCTCAGATTCCAGAACTTTCTGCCACAGAAATGTGAGGAACATGTGTTTTTTTAGCCAAATGTTGAGGTTTGCAAAGGATTCTGGGTAACAGAACCTGGTCCGAGCCCTGCAAGTCACCCCTCCTTGGATTTCCCCTAGGTCTCTAGTTTTCAGAAATGCACAGGTTTGGTAGGTTTCCCTAGGTGCCGGCTGAGCTAGAGGCCAAAATCTACAGGTAGGCACTTCGCAAAAAACACCTCTGTTTTCTTTAAAAAATTTGGATGTGTCCACGTTGCGCTTTGGGGCGTTTCCTGTCGCGGGCGCTAGGCCTACCCACACAAGTGAGGTATCATTTTTATCGGGAGACTTGGGGGAACGCTGGGTGGAAGGAAATTTGTGCCTCCTCTCAGATTCCAGAACTTTCTGCCACAGAAATGTGAGGAACATGTGTTTTTTTAGCCAAATTTTGAGGTTTGCAAAGGATTCTGGGTAACAGAACCTGGTCCGAGCCCCGCAAGTCACCCCTCCTTGGATTCCCCTAGGTCTCTAGTTTTCAGAAATGCACAGGTTTGGTAGGTTTCCCTAGGTGCCGGCTGAGCTAGAGGCCAAAATCTACAGGTAGGCACTTCGCAAAAAACACCTCTGTTTTCTTTAAAAAATTTGGATGTGTCCACGTTGCGCTTTGGGGCGTTTCCTGTCACGGGCGCTAGTCCTACCCACACAAGTGAGGTATCATTTTTATCGGGAGACTTGGGGGAACGCTGGGTGGAAGGAAATTTGTGGCTCCTCTCAGATTCCAGAACTTTCTGCCACAGAAATGTGAGGAACATGTGTTTTTTTAGCCACATTTTGAGGTTTGCAAAGGATTCTGGGTAACAGAACCTGGTCCGAGCCCCGCAAGTCACCCCTCCTTGGATTTCCCCTAGGTCTCTAGTTTTCAGAAATGCACAGGTTTGGTAGGTTTCCCTAGGTGCCGGCTGAGCTAGAGGCCAAAATCTACAGGTATGCTCTTCGCAAAAAACACCTCTGTTTTTTTTAAAAAAATTGGATGTGTCCACGTTGCGCTTTGGGGCGTTTCCTGTCGCGGGCGCTAGGCCTACCCACACAAGTGAGGTATCATTTTTATCGGGAGACTTGGGGAAACGCTGGGTGGAAGGAAATTTGTGGCTCCTCTCAGATTCCAGAACTTTCTGCCACAGAAATGTGAGGAACATGTGTTTTTTTAGCCAAATTTTGAGGTTTGCAAAGGATTCTGGGTAACAGAACCTGGTCCGAGCCCTGCAAGTCACCCCTCCTTGGATTTCCCCTAGGTCTCTAGTTTTCAGAAATGCACAGGTTTGGTAGGTTTCCCTAGGTGCCGGCTGAGCTAAAGGCCAAAATCTACAGGTAGGCACTTCGCAAAAAACACCTCTGTTTTCTTTCAAAAATTTGGATGTGTCCACGTTGCGCTTTGGGGCGTTTCCTTTCGCGGGCTCTAGGCCTACCCACACAAGTGAGGTATCATTTTTATCGGGAGACTTGGGGGAACGCTGGGTGGAATGAAATTTGTGGCTCCTCTCTGATTCCTGAACTTTCTGCCACAGAAATGTGAGGAACATGTGTTTTTGTAGCCAAATTTTGAGGTTTGCAAAGGATTCTGGGTAACAGAACCTGGTCCGAGCCACGCAAGTCACCCCTCCTTGGATTCCTGTAGGTCTCTAGTTTTCAGAAATGCACAGGTTTGGTAGGTTTCCCTAGGTGCCGGCTGAGCTAGAGGCCAAAATCTACAGGTAGGCACTTCGCAAAAAACACCTCTGTTTTCTTTCAAAAATTTGGATGTGTCCACGTTGCGCTTTGGGGCGTTTCCTGTCGCGGGCGCTAGTCCTACCCACACAAGTGAGGTATCATTTTTATCGGGAGACTTGGGGGAACGCTGGGTGGAAGGGAATTGGTGGCTCCTCTCAGATTCCAGAACTTTCTGCCACAGAAATGTGAGGAACATGTGTTTTTTTAGCCAAATTTTGAGGTTTGCAAAGGATTCTGGGTAAAGAAACCTGGTTCGATCCCCACAAGTCACACCTCCTTGGATTCCCCTAGGTCTCTAGTTTTCAGAAATGCACAGGTTTGGTAGGTTTCCTTAGTTGCCGGCTGAGCTAGAGGCCAAAATCTACAGGTAGGCACTTCGCAAAAAACACCTCTGTTTTCTTTCAAAAATTTGGATGTGTCCACGTTGCGCTTTGGGGCGTTTCCTGTCGCGGGCGCTAGGCCTACCCACACAAGTGAGGTATCATTTTTATCGGGAGACTTGGGGGAACGCTGGGTGGAAGGAAATTTGTGGCTCCTCTCAGATTCCAGAACTTTCTGCCACAGAAATGTGAGGAAGATGTGTTTTTTTAGCCAAATTTTGAGGTTTGCAAAGGATTCTGGGTAACAGAACCTGGTCCGAGCCCCGCAAGTCACCCCTCCTTGGATTCCCCTAGGTCTCTAGTTTTCAGAAATGCACAGGTTTGGTAGGTTTGCATAGTTGTCGGCTGAGCTAGAGGCAAAAATCTACAGGTAGGCACTTCGCAAAAAACACCTCTGTTTTCTTTCAAAAATTTGGATGTGTCCACGTTGCGCTTTGGGGCGTTACCTGTCGCGGGCGCTAGGCCTACCCACACAAGTGAGGTATCATTTTTATCGGGAGACTTGGGGGAACGCTGGGTGGAAGGAAATTTGTGGCTCCTCTCAGATTCCAGAACTTTCTGCCACAGAAATGTGAGGAACATGTGTTTTTTTAGCCACATTTTGAGGTTTGCAAAGGATTCTGGGTAACAGAACCTGGTCCGAGCCCCGCAAGTCACCCCTCCTTGGATTTCCCCTAGGTCTCTAGTTTTCAGAAATGCACAGGTTTGGTAGGTTTCCCTAGGTGCCGGCTGAGCTAGAGGCCAAAATCTACAGGTAGGCACTTCGCAAAAAACACCTCTGTTTTCTTTCAAAAATTTGGATGTGTCCACGTTGCGCTTTGGGGCGTTTCCTGTCGCGGGCGCTAGGCCTACCCACACAAGTGAGGTATCATTTTTATCTGGAGACTTGGGGGAACGCTGGGTGGAAGGAAATTTGTGGCTCCTCTCAGATTCCAGAACTTTCTGCCACAGAAATCTGAGGAACATGTGTTTTTTTAGCCAAATTTTTGAGGTTTGCAAAGGATTCTGGGTAACAGAACCTGGTCCGAGCCCTGCAAGTCACCCCTCCTTGGATTTCCCCTAGGTCTCTAGTTTTCAGAAATGCACAGGTTTAGTAGGTTTCCTTAGTTGCCGGCTGAGCTAGAGGCCAAAATCTACAGGTAGGCACTTCGCAAAAAACACCTCTGTTTTCTTTCAAAAATGTGGATGTGTCCACGTTGCGCTTTGGGGCGTTTCCTGTCGCGGGCTCTAGGCCTACCCACACAAGTGAGGTATCATTTTTATCGGGAGACTTGGGGGAACGCTGGGTGGAAGGAAATTTGTGGCTCCTCTCAGATTCCAGAACTTTCTGCCACAGAAATGTGAGGAACATGTGTTTTTTTAGCCAAATTTTGAGGTTTGCAAAGGATTCTGGGTAACAGAACCTGGTCCGAGCCCCGCAAGTCACACCTCCTTGGATTCCCCTAGGTCTCTAGTTTTCAGAAATGCACAGGTTTGGTAGGTTTCCCTAGGTGCCGGCTGAGCTAGAGGCAAAAATCTACAGGTAGGCACTTCGCAAAAAACACCTCTGTTTTCTTTCAAAAATTTGGATGTGTCCACGTTGCGCTTTGGGGCGTTTCCTGTCGCGGGCGCTAGTCCTACCCACACAAGTGAGGTATCATTTTTATCGGGAGACTTGGGGGAACGCTGGGTGGAAGGAAATTTGTGGCTCCTCTCAGATTCCAGAACTTTCTGCCACAGAAATGTGAGGAACATGTGTTTTTTTAGCCACATTTTGAGGTTTGCAAAGGATTCTGGGTAAAGAAACCTGGTTCGATCCCCACAAGTCACACCTCCTTGGATTCCCCTAGGTCTCTAGTTTTCAGAAATGCACAGGTTTGGTAGGTTTCCTTAGTTGCCGGCTGAGCTAGAGGCCAAAATCTACAGGTAGGCACGTCGCAAAAAACACCTCTGTTTTCTTTCAAAAATTTGGATGTGTCCACGTTGCGCTTTGGGGCGTTTCCTGTCACGGGCGCTAGGCCTACCCACACAAGTGAGGTATCATTTTTATCGGGAGACTTGGGGGAACGCTGGGTGGAAGGAAATTTGTGGCTCCTCTCAGATTCCAGAACTTTCTGCCACAGAAATGTGAGGAACATGTGTTTTTTTAGCCAAATTTTGAGGTTTGCAAAGGATTCTGGGTAACAGAACCTGGTCCGAGCCCCGCAAGTCACCCCTCCTTGGATTCCCCTAGGTCTCTAGTTTTCAGAAATGCACAGGTTTGGTAGGTTTCCCTAGGTGCTGGCTGAGCTAAAGGCCAAAATCTACAGGTAGGCACTTCGCAAAAAACACCTCTGTTTTCTTTCAAAAATTTGGATGTGTCCACGTTGCGCTTTGGGGCGTTTCCTGTCGCGGGCTCTAGGCCTACCCACACAAGTGAGGTATCATTTTTATCGGGAGACTTGGGGGAACGCTGGGTGGAATGAAATTTGTGGCTCCTCTCAGATTCCAGAACTTTCTGCCACAGAAATGTGAGGAACATGTGTTTTTTTAGCCAAATTTTGAGGTTTGCAAAGGATTCTGGGTAACAGAACCTGGTCCGAGCCCCGCAAGTCACCCCTCCTTGGATTCCCCTAGGTCTCTAGTTTTCAGAAATGCACAGGTTTGGTAGGTTTCCCTAGGTGCCGGCTGAGCTAGAGGCCAAAATCTACAGGTAGGCACTTTGCAAAAAACACCTCTGTTTTCTTTCAAAAATGTGGATGTGTCCACGTTGTGCTTTGGGGCGTTTCCTGTCGCGGGCGCTAGGCCTACCCACACAAGTGAGGTATCATTTTTATCGGGAGACTTGGGGGAACGCTGAGTGGAAGGAAATTTGTGGCTCCTCTCAGATTCCAGAACTTTCTGCCACAGAAATGTGAGGAACATGTGTTTTTTTAGCCAAGTTTTGAGGTTTGCAAAGGATTCTGGGTAACAGAAACTGGTCCGAGCCCTGCAAGTCACCCCTCCTTGGATTCCCCTAGGTCTCTAGTTTTCAGAAATGCACAGGTTTGGTAGGTTTCCCTAGGTGCCGGCTGAGCTAGAGGCCAAAATCTACAGGTAGGCACTTTGCAAAAAACACCTCTGTTTTCTTTCAAAAATGTGGATGTGTCCACGTTGTGCTTTGGGGCGTTTCCTGTCGCGGGCGCTAGGCCTACCCACACAAGTGAGGTATCATTTTTATCGGGAGACTTGGGGGAACGCTGAGTGGAAGGAAATTTGTGGCTCCTCTCAGATTCCAGAACTTTCTGCCACAGAAATGTGAGGAACATGTGTTTTTTTAGCCAAGTTTTGAGGTTTGCAAAGGATTCTGGGTAACAGAAACTGGTCCGAGCCCTGCAAGTCACCCCTCCTTGGATTCCCCTAGGTCTCTAGTTTTCAGAAATGCACAGGTTTGGTAGGTTTCCCTAGGTGCCGGCTGAGCTAGAGGCCAAAATCTACAGGTAGGCACTTCGCAAAAAACACCTCTGTTTTCTTTCAAAAATTTGGATGTGTCCACGTTGCGCTTTGGGGCGTTTCCTGTCGCGGGCGCTAGGCCTACCCACACAAGTGAGGTATCATTTTTATCGGGAGACGTGGGGGAACGCTGAGTGGAAGGAAATTTGTGGCTCCTCTCAGATTCCAGAACTTTCTGTCACAGAAATGTGAGGAACATGTGTTTTTTTAGCCAAATTTTGAGGTTTGCAAAGGATTCTGGGTAACAGAACCTGGTCCGAGCCCCGCAAGTCACCCCTCCTTGGATTCCCCTAGGTCTCTAGTTTTCAGAAATGCACAGGTTTGGTAGGTTTCCATAGTTGTCGGCTGAGCTAGAGGCAAAAATCTACAGGTAGGCACTTCGCAAAAAACACCTCTGTTTTCTTTCAAAAATTTGGATGTGTCCACGTTGCGCTTTGGGGCGTTTCCTGTCGCGGGTTCTAGGCCTACCCACACAAGTGAGGTATCATTTTTATCGGGAGACTTGGGGGAACGCTGGCTGGAATGAAATTTGTGGCTCCTCTCAGATTCCAGAACTTTCTGCCACAGAAATGTGAGGAACATGTGTTTTTTTAGCCAAATTTTGAGGTTTGCAAAGGATTCTGGGTAACAGAACCTGGTCCGAGCCCCGCAAGTCACCCCTCCTTGGATTCCCCTAGGTCTCTAGTTTTCAGAAATGCACAGGTTTGGTAGGTTTCCCTAGGTGCTGGCTGAGCTAGAGGCCAAAATCTACAGGTAGGCACTTTGCAAAAAACACCTCTGTTTTCTTTCAAAAATGTGGATGTGTCCACGTTGTGCTTTGGGGCGTTTCCTGTCGCGGGCGCTAGGCCTACCCACACAAGTGAGGTATCATTTTTATCGGGAGACTTGGGGGAACGCTGAGTGGAAGGAAATTTGTGGCTCCTCTCAGATTCCAGAACTTTCTGCCACAGAAATGTGAGGAACATGTGTTTTTTTAGCCAAGTTTTGAGGTTTGCAAAGGATTCTGGGTAACAGAAACTGGTCCGAGCCCTGCAAGTCACCCCTCCTTGGATTCCCCTAGGTCTCTAGTTTTCAGAAATGCACAGGTTTGGTAGGTTTCCCTAGGTGCCGGCTGAGCTAGAGGCCAAAATCTACAGGTAGGCACTTCGCAAAAAACACCTCTGTTTTCTTTCAAAAATTTGGATGTGTCCACGTTGCGCTTTGGGGCGTTTCCTGTCGCGGGCGCTAGGCCTACCCACACAAGTGAGGTATCATTTTTATCGGGAGACGTGGGGGAACGCTGAGTGGAAGGAAATTTGTGGCTCCTCTCAGATTCCAGAACTTTCTGTCACAGAAATGTGAGGAACATGTGTTTTTTTAGCCAAATTTTGAGGTTTGCAAAGGATTCTGGGTAACAGAACCTGGTCCGAGCCCCGCAAGTCACCCCTCCTTGGATTCCCCTAGGTCTCTAGTTTTCAGAAATGCACAGGTTTGGTAGGTTTCCATAGTTGTCGGCTGAGCTAGAGGCAAAAATCTACAGGTAGGCACTTCGCAAAAAACACCTCTGTTTTCTTTCAAAAATTTGGATGTGTCCACGTTGCGCTTTGGGGCGTTTCCTGTCGCGGGTTCTAGGCCTACCCACACAAGTGAGGTATCATTTTTATCGGGAGACTTGGGGGAACGCTGGCTGGAATGAAATTTGTGGCTCCTCTCAGATTCCAGAACTTTCTGCCACAGAAATGTGAGGAACATGTGTTTTTTTAGCCAAATTTTGAGGTTTGCAAAGGATTCTGGGTAACAGAACCTGGTCCGAGCCCCGCAAGTCACCCCTCCTTGGATTCCCCTAGGTCTCTAGTTTTCAGAAATGCACAGGTTTGGTAGGTTTCCCTAGGTGCTGGCTGAGCTAGAGGCCAAAATCTACAGGTAGGCACTTTGCAAAAAACACCTCTGTTTTCTTTCAAAAATGTGGATGTGTCCACGTTGTGCTTTGGGGCGTTTCCTGTCGCGGGCGCTAGGCCTACCCACACAAGTGAGGTATCATTTTTATCGGGAGACTTGGGGGAACGCTGAGTGGAAGGAAATTTGTGGCTCCTCTCAGATTCCAGAACTTTCTGCCACAGAAATGTGAGGAACATGTGTTTTTTTAGCCAAGTTTTGAGGTTTGCAAAGGATTCTGGGTAACAGAAACTGGTCCGAGCCCTGCAAGTCACCCCTCCTTGGATTCCCCTAGGTCTCTAGTTTTCAGAAATGCACAGGTTTGGTAGGTTTCCCTAGGTGCCGGCTGAGCTAGAGGCCAAAATCTACAGGTAGGCACTTCGCAAAAAACACCTCTGTTTTCTTTCAAAAATTTGGATGTGTCCACGTTGCGCTTTGGGGCGTTTCCTGTCGCGGGCGCTAGGCCTACCCACACAAGTGAGGTATCATTTTTATCGGGAGACGTGGGGGAACGCTGAGTGGAAGGAAATTTGTGGCTCCTCTCAGATTCCAGAACTTTCTGTCACAGAAATGTGAGGAACATGTGTTTTTTTAGCCAAATTTTGAGGTTTGCAAAGGATTCTGGGTAACAGAACCTGGTCCGAGCCCCGCAAGTCACCCCTCCTTGGATTCCCCTAGGTCTCTAGTTTTCAGAAATGCACAGGTTTGGTAGGTTTCCATAGTTGTCGGCTGAGCTAGAGGCAAAAATCTACAGGTAGGCACTTCGCAAAAAACACCTCTGTTTTCTTTCAAAAATTTGGATGTGTCCACGTTGCGCTTTGGGGCGTTTCCTGTCGCGGGTTCTAGGCCTACCCACACAAGTGAGGTATCATTTTTATCGGGAGACTTGGGGGAACGCTGACTGGAAGGAAATTTGTGGCTCCTCTCAGATTCCAGAACTTTCTGCCACAGAAATGTGAGGAACATGTGTTTTTTTAGCCAAATTTTGAGGTTTGCAAAGGATTCTGGGTAACAGAACCTGGTCCGAGCCCCGCAAGTCACCCCTCCTTGGATTCCCCTAGGTCTCTAGTTATCAGAAATGCACAGGTTTGGTAGGTTTCCCTAGGTGCCGGCTGAGCTAGAGGCCAAAATCTACAGGTAGGCACTTTGCAAAAAACACCTCTGTTTTCTTTCAAAAATGTGGATGTGTCCACGTTGCGCTTTGGGGCGTTTCCTGTCGCGTGCGCTAGGCCTACCCACACAAGTGAGGTATCATTTTTATCGGGAGACTTGGGGGAACGCTGAGTGGAAGGAAATTTGTGGCTCCTCTCAGATTCCAGAACTTTCTGCCACAGAAATGTGAGGAACATGTGTTTTTTTAGCCAAATTTTGAGGTTTGCAAAGGATTCTGGGTAACAGAAACTGGTCCGAGTCCTGCAAGTCACCCCTCCTTGGATTCCCCTAGGTCTCTAGTTTTCAGAAATGCACATGTTTGGTAGGTTTCCCTAGGTGCCGGCTGAGCTAGAGGCCAAAATCTACAGGTAGGCACTTCGCAAAAAACACCTCTGTTTTCTTTAAAAAATGTGGATGTGTCCATGTTGCGCTTTGGGGCGTTTCCTGTCGCGGGCGCTAGGCCTACCCACACAAGTGAGGTATCATTTTTATCGGGAGACTTGGGGGAACGCTGGGTGGAAGGAAATTTGTGGCTCCTCTCAGATTCCAGAACTTTCTGCCACAGAAATGTGAGGAACATGTGTTTTTTTAGCCAAATTTTGAGGTTTGCAAAGGATTCTGGGTAACAGAACCTGGTCTGAGCCCCGCAAGTCAGCCCTCCTTGGATTCCCCTAGGTCTCTAGTTTTCAGAAATGCACAGGTTTGGTAGGTTTCCCTAGGTGCCGGCTGAGTTAGAGGCCAAAATCTACAGGTAGGCACTTCGCAAAAAACACCTCTGTTTTCTTTCAAAAATTTGGATGTGTCCACGTTGCGCTTTGGGGCGTTTCGTGTCACGGGCGCTAGGCCTACCCACACAAGTGAGGTATCATTTGTATCGGGAGACTTGGGGGAACGCTGGGTGGAAGGAAATTTGTGGCTCCTCTCAGATTCCAGAACTTTCTGCCACAGAAATGTGAGGAACATGTGTTTTTTTAGCCAAATTTTGAGGTTTGCAAAGGATTCTGGGTAACAGAACCTGGTCCGAGCCCCGCATGTCACCCCTCCTTGGATTTCCCCTAGGTCTCTAGTTTTCAGAAATGCACAGGTTTGGTAGGTTTCCCTAGGTGCCGGCTGAGCTAGAGGCCAAAATCTACAGGTAGGCACTTTGCAAAAAACACCTCTGTTTTCTTTCAAAAATGTGGATGTGTCCACGTTGTGCTTTGGGGCGTTTCCTGTCGCGGGCGCTAGGCCTACCCACACAAGTGAGGTATCATTTTTATCGGGAGACTTGGGGGAACGCTGAGTGGAAGGAAATTTGTGGCTCCTCTCAGATTCCAGAACTTTCTGCCACAGAAATGTGAGGAACATGTGTTTTTTTAGCCAAGTTTTGAGGTTTGCAAAGGATTCTGGGTAACAGAAACTGGTCCGAGCCCTGCAAGTCACCCCTCCTTGGATTCCCCTAGGTCTCTAGTTTTCAGAAATGCACAGGTTTGGTAGGTTTCCCTAGGTGCCGGCTGAGCTAGAGGCCAAAATCTACAGGTAGGCACTTTGCAAAAAACACCTCTGTTTTCTTTCAAAAATGTGGATGTGTCCACGTTGTGCTTTGGGGCGTTTCCTGTCGCGGGCGCTAGGCCTACCCACACAAGTGAGGTATCATTTTTATCGGGAGACTTGGGGGAACGCTGAGTGGAAGGAAATTTGTGGCTCCTCTCAGATTCCAGAACTTTCTGCCACAGAAATGTGAGGAACATGTGTTTTTTTAGCCAAGTTTTGAGGTTTGCAAAGGATTCTGGGTAACAGAAACTGGTCCGAGCCCTGCAAGTCACCCCTCCTTGGATTCCCCTAGGTCTCTAGTTTTCAGAAATGCACAGGTTTGGTAGGTTTCCCTAGGTGCCGGCTGAGCTAGAGGCCAAAATCTACAGGTAGGCACTTCGCAAAAAACACCTCTGTTTTCTTTCAAAAATTTGGATGTGTCCACGTTGCGCTTTGGGGCGTTTCCTGTCGCGGGCGCTAGGCCTACCCACACAAGTGAGGTATCATTTTTATCGGGAGACGTGGGGGAACGCTGAGTGGAAGGAAATTTGTGGCTCCTCTCAGATTCCAGAACTTTCTGTCACAGAAATGTGAGGAACATGTGTTTTTTTAGCCAAATTTTGAGGTTTGCAAAGGATTCTGGGTAACAGAACCTGGTCCGAGCCCCGCAAGTCACCCCTCCTTGGATTCCCCTAGGTCTCTAGTTTTCAGAAATGCACAGGTTTGGTAGGTTTCCATAGTTGTCGGCTGAGCTAGAGGCAAAAATCTACAGGTAGGCACTTCGCAAAAAACACCTCTGTTTTCTTTCAAAAATTTGGATGTGTCCACGTTGCGCTTTGGGGCGTTTCCTGTCGCGGGTTCTAGGCCTACCCACACAAGTGAGGTATCATTTTTATCGGGAGACTTGGGGGAACGCTGGCTGGAATGAAATTTGTGGCTCCTCTCAGATTCCAGAACTTTCTGCCACAGAAATGTGAGGAACATGTGTTTTTTTAGCCAAATTTTGAGGTTTGCAAAGGATTCTGGGTAACAGAACCTGGTCCGAGCCCCGCAAGTCACCCCTCCTTGGATTCCCCTAGGTCTCTAGTTTTCAGAAATGCACAGGTTTGGTAGGTTTCCCTAGGTGCTGGCTGAGCTAGAGGCCAAAATCTACAGGTAGGCACTTTGCAAAAAACACCTCTGTTTTCTTTCAAAAATGTGGATGTGTCCACGTTGTGCTTTGGGGCGTTTCCTGTCGCGGGCGCTAGGCCTACCCACACAAGTGAGGTATCATTTTTATCGGGAGACTTGGGGGAACGCTGAGTGGAAGGAAATTTGTGGCTCCTCTCAGATTCCAGAACTTTCTGCCACAGAAATGTGAGGAACATGTGTTTTTTTAGCCAAGTTTTGAGGTTTGCAAAGGATTCTGGGTAACAGAAACTGGTCCGAGCCCTGCAAGTCACCCCTCCTTGGATTCCCCTAGGTCTCTAGTTTTCAGAAATGCACAGGTTTGGTAGGTTTCCCTAGGTGCCGGCTGAGCTAGAGGCCAAAATCTACAGGTAGGCACTTCGCAAAAAACACCTCTGTTTTCTTTCAAAAATTTGGATGTGTCCACGTTGCGCTTTGGGGCGTTTCCTGTCGCGGGCGCTAGGCCTACCCACACAAGTGAGGTATCATTTTTATCGGGAGACGTGGGGGAACGCTGAGTGGAAGGAAATTTGTGGCTCCTCTCAGATTCCAGAACTTTCTGTCACAGAAATGTGAGGAACATGTGTTTTTTTAGCCAAATTTTGAGGTTTGCAAAGGATTCTGGGTAACAGAACCTGGTCCGAGCCCCGCAAGTCACCCCTCCTTGGATTCCCCTAGGTCTCTAGTTTTCAGAAATGCACAGGTTTGGTAGGTTTCCATAGTTGTCGGCTGAGCTAGAGGCAAAAATCTACAGGTAGGCACTTCGCAAAAAACACCTCTGTTTTCTTTCAAAAATTTGGATGTGTCCACGTTGCGCTTTGGGGCGTTTCCTGTCGCGGGTTCTAGGCCTACCCACACAAGTGAGGTATCATTTTTATCGGGAGACTTGGGGGAACGCTGGCTGGAATGAAATTTGTGGCTCCTCTCAGATTCCAGAACTTTCTGCCACAGAAATGTGAGGAACATGTGTTTTTTTAGCCAAATTTTGAGGTTTGCAAAGGATTCTGGGTAACAGAACCTGGTCCGAGCCCCGCAAGTCACCCCTCCTTGGATTCCCCTAGGTCTCTAGTTTTCAGAAATGCACAGGTTTGGTAGGTTTCCCTAGGTGCTGGCTGAGCTAGAGGCCAAAATCTACAGGTAGGCACTTTGCAAAAAACACCTCTGTTTTCTTTCAAAAATGTGGATGTGTCCACGTTGTGCTTTGGGGCGTTTCCTGTCGCGGGCGCTAGGCCTACCCACACAAGTGAGGTATCATTTTTATCGGGAGACTTGGGGGAACGCTGAGTGGAAGGAAATTTGTGGCTCCTCTCAGATTCCAGAACTTTCTGCCACAGAAATGTGAGGAACATGTGTTTTTTTAGCCAAGTTTTGAGGTTTGCAAAGGATTCTGGGTAACAGAAACTGGTCCGAGCCCTGCAAGTCACCCCTCCTTGGATTCCCCTAGGTCTCTAGTTTTCAGAAATGCACAGGTTTGGTAGGTTTCCCTAGGTGCCGGCTGAGCTAGAGGCCAAAATCTACAGGTAGGCACTTCGCAAAAAACACCTCTGTTTTCTTTCAAAAATTTGGATGTGTCCACGTTGCGCTTTGGGGCGTTTCCTGTCGCGGGCGCTAGGCCTACCCACACAAGTGAGGTATCATTTTTATCGGGAGACGTGGGGGAACGCTGAGTGGAAGGAAATTTGTGGCTCCTCTCAGATTCCAGAACTTTCTGTCACAGAAATGTGAGGAACATGTGTTTTTTTAGCCAAATTTTGAGGTTTGCAAAGGATTCTGGGTAACAGAACCTGGTCCGAGCCCCGCAAGTCACCCCTCCTTGGATTCCCCTAGGTCTCTAGTTTTCAGAAATGCACAGGTTTGGTAGGTTTCCATAGTTGTCGGCTGAGCTAGAGGCAAAAATCTACAGGTAGGCACTTCGCAAAAAACACCTCTGTTTTCTTTCAAAAATTTGGATGTGTCCACGTTGCGCTTTGGGGCGTTTCCTGTCGCGGGTTCTAGGCCTACCCACACAAGTGAGGTATCATTTTTATCGGGAGACTTGGGGGAACGCTGACTGGAAGGAAATTTGTGGCTCCTCTCAGATTCCAGAACTTTCTGCCACAGAAATGTGAGGAACATGTGTTTTTTTAGCCAAATTTTGAGGTTTGCAAAGGATTCTGGGTAACAGAACCTGGTCCGAGCCCCGCAAGTCACCCCTCCTTGGATTCCCCTAGGTCTCTAGTTATCAGAAATGCACAGGTTTGGTAGGTTTCCCTAGGTGCCGGCTGAGCTAGAGGCCAAAATCTACAGGTAGGCACTTTGCAAAAAACACCTCTGTTTTCTTTCAAAAATGTGGATGTGTCCACGTTGCGCTTTGGGGCGTTTCCTGTCGCGTGCGCTAGGCCTACCCACACAAGTGAGGTATCATTTTTATCGGGAGACTTGGGGGAACGCTGAGTGGAAGGAAATTTGTGGCTCCTCTCAGATTCCAGAACTTTCTGCCACAGAAATGTGAGGAACATGTGTTTTTTTAGCCAAATTTTGAGGTTTGCAAAGGATTCTGGGTAACAGAAACTGGTCCGAGTCCTGCAAGTCACCCCTCCTTGGATTCCCCTAGGTCTCTAGTTTTCAGAAATGCACATGTTTGGTAGGTTTCCCTAGGTGCCGGCTGAGCTAGAGGCCAAAATCTACAGGTAGGCACTTCGCAAAAAACACCTCTGTTTTCTTTAAAAAATGTGGATGTGTCCATGTTGCGCTTTGGGGCGTTTCCTGTCGCGGGCGCTAGGCCTACCCACACAAGTGAGGTATCATTTTTATCGGGAGACTTGGGGGAACGCTGGGTGGAAGGAAATTTGTGGCTCCTCTCAGATTCCAGAACTTTCTGCCACAGAAATGTGAGGAACATGTGTTTTTTTAGCCAAATTTTGAGGTTTGCAAAGGATTCTGGGTAACAGAACCTGGTCTGAGCCCCGCAAGTCAGCCCTCCTTGGATTCCCCTAGGTCTCTAGTTTTCAGAAATGCACAGGTTTGGTAGGTTTCCCTAGGTGCCGGCTGAGTTAGAGGCCAAAATCTACAGGTAGGCACTTCGCAAAAAACACCTCTGTTTTCTTTCAAAAATTTGGATGTGTCCACGTTGCGCTTTGGGGCGTTTCGTGTCACGGGCGCTAGGCCTACCCACACAAGTGAGGTATCATTTGTATCGGGAGACTTGGGGGAACGCTGGGTGGAAGGAAATTTGTGGCTCCTCTCAGATTCCAGAACTTTCTGCCACAGAAATGTGAGGAACATGTGTTTTTTTAGCCAAATTTTGAGGTTTGCAAAGGATTCTGGGTAACAGAACCTGGTCCGAGCCCCGCATGTCACCCCTCCTTGGATTTCCCCTAGGTCTCTAGTTTTCAGAAATGAACAGGTTTGGTAGGTTTCCCTAGGTGCCGGCTGAGCTAGAGGCCAAAATCTACAGGTAGGCACTTCGCAAAAAACACCTCTGTTTTCTTTCAAAAATTTGGATGTGTCCACGTTGTGCTTTGGGGCATTTCCTGTCGCGGGCTCTAGGCCTACCCACACAAGTGAGGTATCATTTTTATCGGGAGACTTGGGGGAACGCTGGGTGGAATGAAATTTGTGGCTCCTCTCAGATTCCAGAACTTTCTGCCACAGAAATGTGAGGAACATGTATTTTGTTAGCCAAATTTTGAGGTTTGCAAAGGATTCTGGGTTACAGAACCTGGTCCGAGCCCCGCAAGTCACCCCTCCTTGGATTCCCCTAGGTCTCTAGTTTTCAGAAATGCACAGGTTTGGTAGGTTTCCCTAGGTGCTGGCTGAGCTAGAGGCCAAAATCTACAGGTAGGCACTTCGCAAAAAACACCTCTGTTTTCTTTCAAAAATGTGTATGTGTCCACGTTGCGCTTTGGGGCGTTTCCTGTCGCGGGCGCTAGGCCTACCCACACAAGTGAGGTATCATTTTTATCGGGAGACTTGGGGGAACGCTGGGTGGAAGGAAATTTGTGGCTCCTCTCAGATTCCAGAACTTTCTGCCACAGAAATGTGAGGAACATGTGTTTTTTTAGCCACATTTTGAGGTTTGCAAAGGATTCTGGGTAACAGAACCTGGTCCGAGCCCCGCAAGTCACCCCTCCTTGGATTTCCCCTAGGTCTCTAGTTTTCAGAAATGCACAGGTTTGGTAGGTTTCCCTAGGTGCCGGCTGAGCTAGAGGCAAAAATCTACAGGTAGGCACTTCGCAAAAAACACCTCTGTTTTCTTTAAAAAGTTTGGATGTGTCCACGTTTCGCTTTGGGGCGTTTCCTGTCGCGGGCGCTAGGCCTACCCACACAAGTGAGGTATCATTTTTATCGGGAGACTTGGGGGAACGCTGGGTGGAAGGAAATTTGTGGCTCCTCTCAGATTCCAGAACTTTCTGCCACAGAAATGTGAGGAACATGTGTTTTTTTAGCCAAATTTTGAGGTTTGCAAAGGATTCTGGGTAACAGAACCTGGTCAGAGCCCTGCAAGTCACCCCTCCTTGGATTTCCCCTAGGTCTCTAGTTTTCAGAAATGCACAGGTTTGGTAGGTTTCCCTAGGTGCCGGCTGAGCTAAAGGCCAAAATTTACAGGTAGGCACTTCGCAAAAAACACCTCTGTTTTCTTTCAAAAATTTGGATGTGTCCACCTTGCGCTTTGGGGCGTTTCCTGTCGCGGGCTCTAGGCCTACCCACACAAGTGAGGTATCATTTTTATCAGGAGACTTGGGGGAACGCTGGGTGGAATGAAATTTGTGGCTCCTCTCAGATTCCAGAACTTTCTGCCACAGAAATGTGAGGAACATGTTTTTTTTAGCCAAATTTTGAGGTTTGCAAAGGATTCTGGGTAACCGAACCTGGTCCGAGCCCCGCAAGTCACCCCTCCTTGGATTCCCCTAGGTCTCTAGTTTTCAGAAATGCACAGGTTTGGTAGGTTTCCCTAGGTGCTGGCTGAGCTAGAGGCCAAAATCTACAGGTAGGCACTTCGCAAAAAACACCTCTGTTTTCTTTCAAAAATTTGGATGTGTCCACGTTGCGCTTTGGGGCGTTTCCTGTCGCGGGCGCTAGGCCTACCCACACAAGTGAGGTATCATTTTTATCGGGAGACTTGGGGGAACGCTGGGTGGAAGGAAATTTGTGGCTCCTCTCAGATTCCAGAACTTTCTGCCACAGAAATGTGAGGAACATGTGTTTTTTTAGCCAAATTTTGAGGTTTGCAAAGGATTCTGGGTAAAGAAACCTGGTTCGATCCCCGCAAGTCACACCTCCTTGGATTCCCCTAGGTCTCTAGTTTTCAGAAATGCACAGGTTTGGTAGGTTTCCTTAGTTGCCGGCTGAGCTAGAGGCCAAAATCTACAGGTAGGCACTTCGCAAAAAACACCTCTGTTTTCTTTCAAAAATTTGGATGTGTCCACGTTGCGCTTTGGGGCGTTTCCTGTCGCTGGCGCTAGGCCTACCCACACAAGTGAGGTATCATTTTTATCGGGAGACTTGGGGGAACGCTGGGTGGAAGGAAATTTGTGGCTCTTCTCAGATTCCAGAACTTTCTGCCACAGAAATGTGAGGAATATGTGTTTTTTTAGCCAAATTTTGAGGTTTGCAAAGGATTCTGGGTAACAGAACCTGGTCCGAGCCCCGCAAGTCACCCCTCCTAGGATTCCCCTAGGTCTCTAGTTTTCAGAAATGCACAGGTTTGGTAGGTTTCCATAGTTGTCGGCTGAGCTAGAGGCCAAAATCTACAGGTAGGCACTTCGCAAAAAACACCTCTGTTTTCTTTCAAAAATTTGGAAGTGTCCACCTTGCGCTTTGGGGCGTTTCCTGTCGCGGGCTCTAGGCCTACCCACACAAGTGAGGTATCATTTTTATCAGGAGACTTGGGGGAACGCTGGGTGGAATGAAATTTGTGGCTCCTCTCAGATTCCAGAACTTTCTGCCACAGAAATGTGAGGAACATGAGTTTTTTTAGCCAAATTTTGAGGTTTGCAAAGGATTCTGGGTAACCGAACCTGGTCCGAGCCCCGCAAGTCACCCCTCCTTGGATTCCCCTAGGTCTCTAGTTTTCAGAAATGCACAGGTTTGGTAGGTTTCCCTAGGTGCTGGCTGAGCTAGAGGCCAAAATCTACAGGTAGGCACTTCGCAAAAAACACCTCTGTTTTCTTTCAAAAATGTGTATGTGTCCACGTTGCGCTTTGGGGCGTTTCCTGTCGCGGGCGCTAGGCCTACCCACACAAGTGAGGTATCATTTTTATCGGGAGACTTGGGGGAACGCTGGGTGGAAGGAAATTTGTGGCTCCTCTCAGATTCCAGAACTTTCTGCCACAGAAATGTGAGGAACATGTGTTTTTTTAGCCACATTTTGAGGTTTGCAAAGGATTCTGGGTAAGAGAACCTGGTCCGAGCCCCGCAAGTCACCCCTCCTTGGATTTCCCCTAGGTCTCTAGTTTTCAGAAATGCACAGGTTTGGTAGGTTTCCCTAGGTGCCGGCTGAGCTAGAGGCAAAAATCTACAGGTAGGCACTTCGCAAAAAACACCTCTGTTTTCTTTAAAAAGTTTGGATGTGTCCACGTTTCGCTTTGGGGCGTTTCCTGTCGCGGGCGCTAGGCCTACCCACACAAGTGAGGTATCATTTTTATCGGGAGACTTGGGGGAACGCTGGGTGGAAGGAAATTTGTGGCTCCTCTCAGATTCCAGAACTTTCTGCCACAGAAATGTGAGGAACATGTGTTTTTTTAGCCAAATTTTGAGGTTTGCAAAGGATTCTGGGTAACAGAACCTGGTCCGAGCCCTGCAAGTCACCCCTCCTTGGATTTCCCCTAGGTCTCTAGTTTTCAGAAATGCACAGGTTTGGTAGGTTTCCCTAGGTGCCGGCTGAGCTAAAGGCCAAAATCTACAGGTAGGCACTTCGCAAAAAACACCTCTGTTTTCTTTCAAAAATTTGGATGTGTCCACCTTGCGCTTTGGGGCGTTTCCTGTCGCGGGCTCTAGGCCTACCCACACAAGTGAGGTATCATTTTTATCAGGAGACTTGGGGGAACGCTGGGTGGAATGAAATTTGTGGCTCCTCTCAGATTCCAGAACTTTCTGCCACAGAAATGTGAGGAACATGTGTTTTTTTAGCCAAATTTTGAGGTTTGCAAAGGATTCTGGGTAACCGAACCTGGTCCGAGCCCCGCAAGTCACCCCTCCTTGGATTCCCCTAGGTCTCTAGTTTTCAGAAATGCACAGGTTTGGTAGGTTTCCCTAGGTGCTGGCTGAGCTAGAGGCCAAAATCTACAGGTAGGCACTTCGCAAAAAACACCTCTGTTTTCTTTCAAAAATTTGGATGTGTCCACGTTGCGCTTTGGGGCGTTTCCTGTCGCGGGCGCTAGGCCTACCCACACAAGTGAGGTATCATTTTTATCGGGAGACTTGGGGGAACGCTGAGTGGAAGGAAATTTGTGGCTCCTCTCAGATTCCAGAACTTTCTGCCACAGAAATGTGAGGAACATGTGTTTTTTTAGCCAAATTTTGAGGTTTGCAAAGGATTCTGGGTAAAGAAACCTGGTTCGATCCCCGCAAGTCACACCTCCTTGGATTCCCCTAGGTCTCTAGTTTTCAGAAATGCACAGGTTTGGTAGGTTTCCTTAGTTGCCGGCTGAGCTAGAGGCCAAAATCTACAGGTAGGCACTTCGCAAAAAACACCTCTGTTTTCTTTCAAAAATTTGGATGTGTCCACGTTGCGCTTTGGGGCGTTTCCTGTCGCGGGCGCTAGGCCTACCCACACAAGTGAGGTATCATTTTTATCGGGAGACTTGGGGGAACGCTGGGTGGAAGGAAATTTGTGGCTCTTCTCAG
The DNA here is from genome assembly GCF_031143425.1 of Pleurodeles waltl. Classification (NCBI taxonomy): domain Eukaryota; kingdom Metazoa; phylum Chordata; class Amphibia; order Caudata; family Salamandridae; genus Pleurodeles; species Pleurodeles waltl. The sequence goes on from NW_027150034.1 coordinate 39,805, forward strand.
ATTCCAGAACTTTCTGCCACAGAAATGTGAGGAACATGTGTTTTTTTAGCCAAATTTTGAGGTTTGCAAAGGATTCTGGGTAACAGAACCTGGTCCGAGCCCCGCAAGTCACCCCTCCTAGGATTCCCCTAGGTCTTTAGTTTTCAGAAATGCACAGGTTTGGTAGGTTTCCATAGTTGTCGGCTGAGCTAGAGGCCAAAATCTACAGGTAGGCACTTCGCAAAAAATACCTCTGTTTTCTTTTAAAAATTTGGATGTGTCCACGTTGCGCTTTGGGGCGTTTCCTGTCGCGGGCGCTAGGCCTACCCACACAAGTGAGGTATCATTTTTATCAGGAGACTTGGGGGAACGCTGGGTGGAAGGAAATGTGTGGCTCCTCTCAGATTCCAGAACTTTTGGCACAGAAATGTGAGGAACATGTGTTTTTTTAGCCAAATTTTGAGGTTTGCAAAGGATTCTGGGTAACAGAACCTGGTCCGAGCCCCGCAAGTCACCCCTCCTTGGATTCACCTAGGTCTCTAGTTTTCAGAAATGAACAGGTTTGGTAGGTTTCCCTAGGTGCCGGCTGAGCTAGAGGCAAAAATCTACAGGTAGGCACTTCGCAAAAAACACCTCTGTTTTCTTTCAAAAATTTGGATGTGTCCACGTTGCGCTTTGGGGCGTTTCCTGTCGCGGGCACTAGTCCTACCCACACAAGTGAGGTATCATTTTTATCGGGAGACTTGGGGGAACGCTGGGTGGAATGAAATTTGTGGCTCCTCTCAGATTCCAGAACTTTCTGCCACAGAAATGTGAGGAACATGTGTTTTTTTAGCCAAATTTTGAGGTTTGCAAAGGATTCTGGGTAACAGAACCTGGTCCGAGCCCTGCAAGTCACCCCTCCTTGGATTTCCCCTAGGTCTCTAGTTTTCAGAAATGCACAGGTTTGGTAGGTTTCCCTAGGTGCCGGCTGAGCTAAAGGCCAAAATCTACAGGTAGGCACTTCGCAAAAAACACCTCTGTTTTCTTTCAAAAATTTGGATGTGTCCACCTTGCGCTTTGGGGCGTTTCCTGTCGCGGGCTCTAGGCCTACCCACACAAGTGAGGTATCATTTTTATCAGGAGACTTGGGGGAACGCTGGGTGGAATGAAATTTGTGGCTCCTCTCAGATTCCAGAACTTTCTGCCACAGAAATGTGAGGAACATGTGTTTTTTTAGCCAAATTTTGAGGTTTGCAAAGGATTCTGGGTAACAGAACCTGGTCCGAGCCCCGCAAGTCACCCCTCCTTGGATTCCCCTAGGTCTCTAGTTTTCAGAAATGCACAGGTTTGGTAGGTTTCCCTAGGTGCTGGCTGAGCTAGAGGCCAAAATCTACAGGTAGGCACTTCGCAAAAAACACCTCTGTTTTCTTTCAAAAATTTGGATGTGTCCACGTTGCGCTTTGGGGCGTTTCCTGTCGCGGGCGCTAGGCCTACCCACACAAGTGAGGTATCATTTTTATCGGGAGACTTGGGGGAACGCTGGGTGGAAGGAAATTTGTGGCTCCTCTCAGATTCCAGAACTTTCTGCCACAGAAATGTGAGGAACATGTGTTTTTTTAGCCAAATTTTGAGGTTTGCAAAGGATTCTGGGTAAAGAAACCTGGTTCGATCCCCGCAAGTCACACCTCCTTGGATTCCCCTAGGTCTCTAGTTTTCAGAAATGCACAGGTTTGGTAGGTTTCCTTAGTTGCCGGCTGAGCTAGAGGCCAAAATCTACAGGTAGGCACTTCGCAAAAAACACCTCTGTTTTCTTTCAAAAATTTGGATCTGTCCACGTTGCGCTTTGGGGCATTTCCTGTCGCGGGTGCTAGGCCTACCCACACAAGTGAGGTATCATTTTTATCGGGAGACTTGGGGGAACGCTGGGTGGAAGGAAATTTGTGGCTCCTCTCAGATTCCAGAACTTTCTGCCACAGAAATGTGAGGAACATGTGTTTTTTTAGCCAAATTTTGAGGTTTGCAAAGGATTCTGGGTAACAGAACCTGGTCCGAGCCCCGCAAGTCACCCCTCCTAGGATTCCCCTAGGTCTCTAGTTTTCAGAAATGCACAGGTTTGGTAGGTTTCCATAGTTGTCGGCTGAGCTAGAGGCCAAAATCTACAGGTAGGCACTTCGCAAAAAACACCCCTGTTTTCTTTTAAAAATTTGGATGTGTCCACGTTGCGCTTTGGGGCGTTTCCTGTCGCGGGCGCTAGGCCTACCCACACAAGTGAGGTATCATTTTTATCAGGAGACTTGGGGGAACGCTGGGTGGAAGGAAATGTGTGGCTCCTCTCAGATTCCAGAACTTTTGGCACAGAAATGTGAGGAACATGTGTTTTTTTAGCCAAATTTTGAGGTTTGCAAAGGATTCTGGGTAACAGAACCTGGTCCGAGCCCCGCAAGTCACCCCTCCTTGGATTCCCCTAGGTCTCTAGTTTTCAGAAATGCACAGGTTTGGTAGGTTTCCCTAGGTGCCGGCTGAGCTAGAGGCAAAAATCTACAGGTAGGCACTTCGCAAAAAACACCTCTGTTTTCTTTCAAAAATGTGGATGTGTCCACGTTGCGCTTTGGGGCGTTTCCTGTCGCGGGCACTAGTCCTACCCACACAAGTGAGGTATCATTTTTATCGGGAGACTTGGGGGAACGCTGGGTGGAAGGAAATTTGTGGCTCCTCTCAGATTCCAGAACTTTCTGCCACAGAAATGTGAGGAACATGTGTTTTTTTTAGCCAAATTTTGAGGTTTGCAAAGGATTCTGGGTAACAGAACCTGGTCCGAGCCCCGCAAGTCACCCCTCCTTGGATTCCCCTAGGTCTCTAGTTTTCAGAAATGCACAGGTTTGGTAGGTTTCCCTAGGTGCCGGCTGAGCTAAAGGCCAAAATCTACAGGTAGGCACTTCGCAAAAAACACCTCTGTTTTCTTTCAAAAATTTGGATGTGTCCACGTTGCGCTTTGGGGCGTTTCCTGTCACGGGCTCTAGGCCTACCCACACAAGTGAGGTATCATTTTTATCGGGAGACTTGGGGGAACGCTGGGTGGAATGAAATTTGTGGCTCCTCTCAGATTCCAGAACTTTCTGCCACAGAAATGTGAGGAACATGTGTTTTTTTAGCCAAATTTTGAGGTTTGCAAAGGATTCTGGGTAACAGAACCTGGTCCGAGCCCCGCAAGTCACCCCTCCTTGGATTCCCCTAGGTCTCTAGTTTTCAGAAATGCACAGGTTTGGTAGGTTTCCCTAGGTGCCGGCTGAGCTAGAGGCCAAAATCTACAGGTAGGCACTTTGCAAAAAACACCTGTGTTTTCTTTCAAAAATGTGGATGTGTCCACGTTGCGCTTTGGGGCGTTTCCTGTCACGGGCGCTAGGCCTACCCACACATGTGAGGTATCATTTTTATCGGGAGACTTGGGGGAACGCTGAGTGGAAGGAAATTTGTGGCTCCTCTCAGATTCCAGAACTTTCTGCCACAGAAATGTGAGGAACATGTGTTTTTTTAGCCAAATTTAGAGGTTTGCAAAGGATTCTGGGTAACAGAAACTGGTCCGAGCCCTGCAAGTCACCCCTCCTTCGATTCCCCTAGGTCTCTAGTTTTCAGAAATGCACAGGTTTGGTAGGTTTCCCTAGGTGCCGGCTGAGCTAGAGGCCAAAATCTACAGGTAGGCACTTCGCAAAAAACACCTCTGTTTTCTGTCAAAAATTTGGATGTGTCCACGTTGCACTTTGGGGCGTTTCCTGTCGCGGGCGCTAGGCCTACCCACTCAAGTGAGGTATCATTTTTATCAGGAGACGTGGGGGAACGCTGAGTGGAAGGAAATTTGTGGCTCCTCTCAGATTCCAGAACTTTCTGCCACAGAAATGTGAGGAACATGTGTTTTTTTAGCCAAATTTTGAGGTTTGCAAAGGATTCTGGGTAACAGAACCTGGTCCGAGCCCCGCAAGTCACCCCTCCTTGGATTCCCCTAGCTCTCTAGTTTTCAGAAATGCACAGGTTTGGTAGGTTTCCATAGTTGTCGGCTGAGCTAGAGGCAAAAATCTACAGGTAGGCACTTTGCAAAAAACACCTCTGTTTTCTTTCAAAAATTTGGATGTGTCCACGTTGCGCTTTGGGGCGTTTCCTGTCGCGGGCGCTAGGCCTACCCACACAAGTGAGGTATCATTTTTATCGGGAGACTTGGGGGAACGCTGGGTGGAAGGAAATTTGTGGCTCCTCTCAGATTCCAGAACTTTCTGCCACAGAAATGTGAGGAACATGTGTTTTTTTAGCCAAATTTTGAGGTTTGCAAAGGATTCTGGGTAACAGAACCTGGTCCGAGCCCCGCAAGTCACCCCTCCTTGGATTCCCCTAGGTCTCTAGTTTTCAGAAATGCACAGGTTTGGTAGGTTTCCCTAGGTGCCGGCTGAGCTAGAGGCCAAAATCTACAGGTAGGCACTTTGCAAAAAACACCTCTGTTTTCTTTCAAAAATGTGGATGTGTCCACGTTGCGCTTTGGGGAGTTTCATGTCGCGGGCGCTAGGCCTACCCACACAAGTGAGGTATCATTTTTATCGGGAGACTTGGGGGAACGCTGAGTGGAAGGAAATTTGTGGCTCCTCTCAGATTCCAGAACTTTCTGCCACAGAAATGTGAGGAACATGTGTTTTTTTAGCCAAATTTTGAGGTTTGCAAAGGATTCTGGGTAACAGAAACTGGTCCGAGCCCTGCAAGTCACCCCTCCTTGGATTCCCCTAGGTCTCTAGTTTTCAGAAATGCACAGGTTTGGTAGGTTTCCCTAGGTGCCGGCTGAGCTAGCGGCCAAAATCTACAGGTAGGCACTTCGCAAAAAACACCTCTGTTTTCTTTAAAAAATGTGGATGTGTCCATGTTGCGCTTTGGGGCGTTTCCTGTCGCGGGCGCTAGGCCTACCCACACAAGTGAGGTATCATTTTTATCGGGAGACTTGGGGGAACGCTGGGTGGAAGGAAATTTGTGGCTCCTCTCAGATTCCAGAACTTTCTGCCACAGAAATGTGAGGAACATGTGTTTTTTTAGCCAAATTTTGAGGTTTGCAAAGGATTCTGGGTAACAGAACCTGGTCTGAGCCCCGCAAGTCAGCCCTCCTTGGATTCCCCTAGGTCTCTAGTTTTCAGAAATGCACAGGTTTGGTAGGTTTCCCTAGGTGCCGGCTGAGCTAGAGGCCAAACTCTACAGGTAGGCACTTCGCAAAAAACACCTCTTTTTTCTTTAAAAAATTTGGATGTGTCCACGTTGCGCTTTGGGGCGTTTCCTGTCGCGGGTGCTAGGCCTATCCACACAAGTGAGGTATAATTTTTATCGGGAGACTTGGGGGAACGCTGGGTGGAATGAAATTTGTGGCTCCTCTCAGATTCCAGAACTTTCTGCCACAGAAATGTGAGGAACATGTGTTTTTTTAGCTAAATTTTTAGATTTGCAAAGGATTCTGGGTAACAGAACCTGGTCCGAGCCCCGCAAGTTACCCCTCCATGGATTCCCCTAGGTCTCTAGTTTTCAGAAATGCACAGGTTTGGTAGGTTTCCCTAGGTGCCGGCTGAGCTAGAGGCCAAAATCTACAGGTAGGCACTTCGCAAAAAACACCTCTGTTTTCTTTCAAAAATTTGGATGTGTCCACGTTGCGCTTTGGGGCGTTTCCTGTCGCGGGCGCTAGGCCTACCCACACAAGTGAGGTATCATTTTTATCGGGAGACTTGGGGGAACGCTGGATGGAAGGAAATTTGTGGCTCCTCTCAGATTCCAGAACTTTCTGCCACAGAAATGTGAGGAACATGTGTTTTTTTAGCCAAATTTTGAGGTTTGCAAAGGATTCTGGGTAACAGAACCTGGTCCGAGCCCCGCAAGTTACACCTCCTTGGATTCCCCTAGGTCTCTAGTTGTCAGAAATGCACAGGTTTGGTAGGTTTCCCTAGGTGCCGGCTGAGCTAGAGGCCAAAACCTACAGGTAGGCACTTCGCAAAAAACACCTCTGTTTTCTTTCAAAAATTTGGATGTGTCCACGTTGCGCTTTGGGGCGTTTCATGTCGCGGGCGCTAGGCCTACCCACACAAGTGAGGTATCATTTTTATCGGGAGACTTGGGGGAACGCTGAGTGGAAGGAAATTTGTGGCTCCTCTCAGATTCCAGAACTTTCTGCCACAGAAATGTGAGGAACATGTGTTTTTTTAGCCAAATTTTGAGGTTTGCAAAGGATTCTGGGTAACAGAAACTGGTCCGAGCCCTGCAAGTCACCCCTCCTTGGATTCCCCTAGGTCTCTAGTTTTCAGAAATGCACAGGTTTGGTAGGTTTCCCTAGGTGCCGGCTGAGCTAGCGGCCAAAATCTACAGGTAGGCACTTCGCAAAAAACACCTCTGTTTTCTTTAAAAAATGTGGATGTGTCCATGTTGCGCTTTGGGGCGTTTCCTGTCGCGGGCGCTAGGCCTACCCACACAAGTGAGGTATCATTTTTATCGGGAGACTTGGGGGAACGCTGGGTGGAAGGAAATTTGTGGCTCCTCTCAGATTCCAGAACTTTCTGCCACAGAAATGTGAGGAACATGTGTTTTTTTAGCCAAATTTTGAGGTTTGCAAAGGATTCTGGGTAACAGAACCTGGTCTGAGCCCCGCAAGTCAGCCCTCCTTGGATTCCCCTAGGTCTCTAGTTTTCAGAAATGCACAGGTTTGGTAGGTTTCCCTAGGTGCCGGCTGAGCTAGAGGCCAAACTCTACAGGTAGGCACTTCGCAAAAAACACCTCTTTTTTCTTTAAAAAATTTGGATGTGTCCACGTTGCGCTTTGGGGCGTTTCCTGTCGCGGGTGCTAGGCCTATCCACACAAGTGAGGTATAATTTTTATCGGGAGACTTGGGGGAACGCTGGGTGGAATGAAATTTGTGGCTCCTCTCAGATTCCAGAACTTTCTGCCACAGAAATGTGAGGAACATGTGTTTTTTTTAGCTAAATTTTTAGATTTGCAAAGGATTCTGGGTAACAGAACCTGGTCCGAGCCCCGCAAGTTACCCCTCCATGGATTCCCCTAGGTCTCTAGTTTTCAGAAATGCACAGGTTTGGTAGGTTTCCCTAGGTGCCGGCTGAGCTAGAGGCCAAAATCTACAGGTAGGCACTTCGCAAAAAACACCTCTGTTTTCTTTCAAAAATTTGGATGTGTCCACGTTGCGCTTTGGGGCGTTTCCTGTCGCGGGCGCTAGGCCTACCCACACAAGTGAGGTATCATTTTTATCGGGAGACTTGGGGGAACGCTGGATGGAAGGAAATTTGTGGCTCCTCTCAGATTCCAGAACTTTCTGCCACAGAAATGTGAGGAACATGTGTTTTTTTAGCCAAATTTTGAGGTTTGCAAAGGATTCTGGGTAACAGAACCTGGTCCGAGCCCCGCAAGTTACACCTCCTTGGATTCCCCTAGGTCTCTAGTTGTCAGAAATGCACAGGTTTGGTAGGTTTCCCTAGGTGCCGGCTGAGTTAGAGGCCAAAATCTACAGGTAGGCACTTCGCAAAAAACACCTCTGTTTTCTTTCAAAAATTTGGATGTGTCCACGTTGCGCTTTGGGGCGTTTCGTGTCACGGGCGCTAGGCCTACCCACACAAGTGAGGTATCATTTTTATCGGGAGACTTGGGGGAACGGTGGGTGGAAGGAAATTTGTGGCTCCTCTCAGATTCCAGAACTTTCTGCCACAGAAATGTGAGGAACATGTGTTTTTTTTAGCCAAATTTTGAGGTTTGCAAAGGATTCTGGGTTACAGAACCTGGTCCGAGCCCCGCAAGTCACCCCTCCTTGGATTCCCCTAGGTCTCTAGTTTTCAGAAATGCACAGGTTTGGTAGGTTTCCCTAGGTGCTGGCTGAGCTAGAGGCCAAAATCTACAGGTAGGCACTTCGCAAAAAACACCTCTGTTTTCTTTAAAAAATTTGGATGTGTCCACGTTGCGCTTTGGGGCGTTTCCTGTCGTGGGCGCTAGGCCTACCCACACAAGTGAGGTATCATTTTTATCGGGAGACTTGGGGGAACGCTGGGTGGAATGAAATTTGTGGCTCCTCTCAGATTCCAGGACTTTCTGCCACAGAAATGTGAGGAACATGTGTTTTTTTAGCCAAATTTTGAGGTTTGCAAAGGATTCTGGGTAACAGAACCTGGTCCGAGCCCCGCAAGTCACCCCTCCTTGGATTCCCCTAGGTCTCTAGTTTTCAGAAATGCACAGGTTTGGTAGGTTTCCCTAGGTGCCGGCTGAGCTAGAGGCCAAAATCTACAGGTAGGCACTTCGCAAAAAACACCTCTGTTTTCTTTCAAAAATGTGTATGTGTCCACGTTGCGCTTTGGGGCGTTTCCTGTCGCGGGCGCTAGGCCTACCCACACAAGTGAGGTATCATTTTTATCGGGAGACTTGGGGGAACGCTGGGTGGAAGGAAATTTGTGGCTCCTCTCAGATGCCAGAACTTTCTGCCACAGAAATGTGAGGAACATGTGTTTTTTTAGCCACATTTTGAGGTTTGCAAAGGATTCTGGGTAACAGAACCTGGTCCGAGCCCCGCAAGTCACCCCTCCTTGGATTTCCCCTAGGTCTCTAGTTTTCAGAAATGCACAGGTTTGGTAGGTTTCCCTAGGTGCCGGCTGAGCTAGAGGCAAAAATCTACAGGTAGGCACTTCGCAAAAAACACCTCTGTTTTCTTTAAAAAGTTTGGATGTGTCCACGTTTCGCTTTGGGGCGTTTCCTGTCGCGGGCGCTAGGCCTACCCACACAAGTGAGGTATCATTTTTATCAGGAGACTTGGGGGAACGCTGGGTGGAAGGAAATTTGTGGCTCCTCTCAGATTCCAGAACTTTCTGCCACAGAAATGTGAGGAACATGTGTTTTTTTAGCCAAATTTTGAGGTTTGCAAAGGATTCTGGGTAACAGAACCTGGTCCGAGCCCTGCAAGTCACCCCTCCTTGGATTTCCCCTAGGTCTCTAGTTTTCAGAAATGCACAGGTTTGGTAGGTTTCCCAAGGTGCCGGCTGAGCTAAAGGCCAAAATCTACAGGTAGGCACTTCGCAAAAAACACCTCTGTTTTCTTTAAAAAATTTGGATGTGTCCACCTTGCGCTTTGGGGCGTTTCCTGTCGCGGGCTCTAGGCCTACCCACACAAGTGAGGTATCATTTTTATCGGGAGACTTGGGGGAACGCTGGGTGGAATGAAATTTGTGGCTCCTCTCAGATTCCAGAACTTTCTGCCACAGAAATGTGAGGAACATGTGTTTTTTTAGCCAAATTTTGAGGTTTGCAAAGGATTCTGGGTAACAGAACCTGGTCCGAGCCCCGCAAGTCACCCCTCCTTGGATTCCCCTAGGTCTCTAGTTTTCAGAAATGCACAGGTTTGGTAGGTTTCCCTAGGTGCTGGCTGAGCTAGAGGCCAAAATCTACAGGTAGGCACTTCGCAAAAAACACCTCTGTTTTCTTTCAAAAATTTGGATGTGTCCACGTTGCGCTTTGGGGCGTTTCCTGTCGCGGGCGCTAGGCCTACCCACACAAGTGAGGTATCATTTTTATCGGGAGACTTGGGGGAACGCTGGGTGGAAGGAAATTTGTGGCTCCTCTCAGATTCCAGAACTTTCTGCCACAGAAATGTGAGGAACATGTGTTTTTTTAGCCAAATTTTGAGGTTTGCAAAGGATTCTGGGTAAAGAAACCTGGTTCGATCCCCGCAAGTCACACCTCCTTGGATTCCCCTAGGTCTCTAGTTTTCAGAAATGCACAGGTTTGGTAGGTTTCCTTAGTTGCCGGCTGAGCTAGAGGCCAAAATCTACAGGTAGGCACTTCGCAAAAAACACCTCTGTTTTCTTTCAAAAATTTGGATGTGTCCACGTTGCGCTTTGGGGCGTTTCCTGTCGCGGGCGCTAGGCCTACCCACACAAGTGAGGTATCATTTTTATCGGGAGACTTGGGGGAACGCTGGGTGGAAGGAAATTTGTGGCTCCTCTCAGATTCCAGAACTTTCTGCCACAGAAATGTGAGGAACATGTGTTTTTTTAGCCAAATTTTGAGGTTTGCAAAGGATTCTGGGTAACAGAACCTGGTCCGAGCCCCGCAAGTCACCCCTCCTTGGATTCCCCTAGGTCTCTAGTTTTCAGAAATGCACAGGTTTGGTAGGTTTCCATAGTTGTCGGCTGAGCTAGAGGCCAAAATCTACAGGTAGGCACTTCGCAAAAAACACCTCTGTTTTCTCTTAAAAATTTGGATGTGTCCACGTTGCGTTTTGGGGCGTTTCCTGTCGCGGGCGCTAGGCCTACCCACACAAGTGAGGTATCATTTTTATCGGGAGACTTGGGGGAACGCTGAGTGGAAGGAAATTTGTGGCTCCTCTCAGATTCCAGGACTTTCTGCCACAGAAATGTGAGGAACATGTGTTTTTTTAGCCAAATTTAGAGGTTTCCAAAGGATTCTGGGTAACAGAAACTGGTCCGAGCCCTGCAAGTCACCCCTCCTTGGATTCCCCTAGGTCTCTAGTTTTCAGAAATGCACAGGTTTGGTAGGTTTCCCTAGGTGCCGGCTGAGCTAGAGGCCAAAATCTACAGGTAGGCACTTCGCAAAAAACACCTCTGTTTTCTTTCAAAAATTTGGATGTGTCCACGTTGCGATTTGGGGCGTTTCCTGTCGCGGGCGCTAGGCCTACCCACTCAAGTGAGGTATCATTTTTATTAGGAGACGTGGGGGGAACGCTGAGTGGAAGGAAATGTGTGGCTCCTCTCAGATTCCAGAACTTTCTGCCACAGAAATGTGAGGAACATGTGTTTTTTTAGCCAAATTTTGAGGTTTGCAAAGGATTCTGGGTAACAGAACCTGGTCCGAGCCCCGCAAGTCACCCCTCCTTGGATTCCCCTAGCTCTCTAGTTTTCAGAAATGCACAGGTTTGGTAGGTTTCCATAGTTGTCGGCTGAGCTAGAGGCAAAAATCTACAGGTAGGCACTTTGCAAAAAACACCTCTGTTTTCTTTCAAAAATTTGGATGTGTCCACGTTGCGCTTTGGGGCGTTTCCTGTCGCGGGCGCTAGGCCTACCCACACAAGTGAGGTATCATTTTTATCGGGAGACTTGGGGGAACGCTGGGTGGAAGGAAATTTGTGGCTCCTCTCAGATTCCAGAACTTTCTGCCACAGAAATGTGAGGAACATGTGTTTTTTTAGCCACATTTTGAGGTTTGCAAAGGATTCTGGGTAACAGAACCTGGTCCGAGCCCCGCAAGTCACCCCTCCTTGGATTCCCCTAGGTCTCTAGTTTTCAGAAATGCACAGGTTTGGTAGGTTTCCCTAGGTGCCGGCTGAGCTAGAGGCCAAAATCTACAGGTAGGCACTTTGCAAAAAACACCTCTGTTTTCTTTCAAAAATGTGGATTTGTCCACGTTGCGCTTTGGGGCGTTTCCTGTCGCGGGCGCTAGGCCTACCCACACAAGTGAGGTATCATTTTTATCGGGAGACTTGGGGGAACGCTGAGTGGAAGGAAATTTGTGGCTCCTCTCAGATTCCAGAACTTTCTGCCACAGAAATGTGAGGAACATGTGTTTTTTTAGCCAAATTTTGAGGTTTGCAAAGGATTCTGGGTAACAGAAACTGGTCCGAGCCCTGCAAGTCACCCCTCCTTGGATTCCCCTAGGTCTCTGGTTTTCAGAAATGCACAGGTTTGGTAGGTTTCCCTAGGTGCCGGCTGAGCTAGCGGCCAAAATCTACAGGTAGACACTTCGCAAAAAACACCTCTGTTTTCTTTAAAAAATGTGGATGTGTCCATGTTGCGCTTTGGGGCGTTTCCTGTCGCGGGCGCTAGGCCTACCCACACAAGTGAGGTATCATTTTTATCGGGAGACTTGGGGGAACGCTGGGTGGAAGGAAATTTGTGGCTCCTCTCAGATTCCAGAACTTTCTGCCACAGAAATGTGAGGAACATGTGTTTTTTTAGCCAAATTTTGAGGTTTGCAAAGGATTCTGGGTAACAGAACCTGGTCTGAGCCCCGCAAGTCAGCCCTCCTTGGATTCCCCTAGGTCTCTAGTTTTCAGAAATGCACAGGTTTGGTAGGTTTCCCTAGGTGCCGGCTGAGCTAGAGGCCAAACTCTACAGGTAGGCACTTCGCAAAAAACACCTCTATTTTCTTTAAAAAATTTGGATGTGTCCACGTTGCGCTTTGGGGCGTTTCCTGTCGCGGGTGCCAGGCCTACCCACACAAGTGAGGTATAATTTTTATCGGGAGACTTGGGGGAAGGCTGGGTGGAATGAAATTTGTGGCTCCTCTCAGATTCCAGAACTTTCTGCCACAGAAATGTGAGGAACATGTGTTTTTTTAGCTAAATTTTTAGATTTGCAAAGGATTCTGGGTAACAGAACCTGGTCCGAGCCCCGCAAGTTACCCCTCCATGGATTCCCCTAGGTCTCTAGTTTTCAGAAATGCACAGGTTTGGTAGGTTTCCCTAGGTGCCGGCTGAGCTAGAGGCCAAAATCTACAGGTAGGCACTTCGCAAAAAACACCTCTGTTTTCTTTCAAAAATTTGGATGTGTCCACGTTGCGCTTTGGGGCGTTTCCTGTCGCGGGCGCTAGGCCTACCCACACAAGTGAGGTATCATTTTTATCGGGAGACTTGGGGGAACGCTGGAAGGAAGGAAATTTGTGGCTCCTCTCAGATTCCAGAACTTTCTGCCACAGAAATGTGAGGAACATGTGTTTTTTTAGCCAAATTTTGAGGTTTGCAAAGGATTCTGGGTAACAGAACCTGGTCCGAGCCCCGCAAGTTACACCTCCTTGGATTCCCCTAGGTCTCTAGTTGTCAGAAATGCACAGGTTTGGTAGGTTTCCCTAGGTGCTGGCTGAGTTAGAGGGCAAAATCTACAGGTAGGCACTTTGCAAAAAACACCTCTGTTTTCTTTAAAAAATTTGGATGTGTCCACGTTGCGCTTTGGGGCGTTTCGTGTCACGGGCGCTAGGCCTACCCACACAAGTGAGGTATAATTTTTATCGGGAGACTTGGGGGAACGCTGGGTGGAAGGAAATTTGTGGCTCCTCTCAGATTCCAGAACTTTCTGCCACAGAAATGTGAGGAACATGTGTTTTTTTAGCCAAATTTTGAGGTTTGCAAAGGATTCTGGGTAACAGAACCTGGTCCGAGCCCCGCAAGTCACCCCTCCTTGGATTTCCCCTAGGTCTCTAGTTTTCAGAAATGAACAGGTTTGGTAGGTTTCCCTAGGTGCCGGCAGAGCTAGAGGCCAAAATCTACAGGTAGGCACTTCGCAAAAAACACCTCTGTTTTCTTTCAAAAATTTGGATGTGTCCACCTTGCGCTTTGGGGCGTTTCCTGTCGCGGGCTCTAGGCCTACCCACACAAGTGAGGTATCATTTTTATCGGGAGACTTGGGGGAACGCTGGGTGGAATGAAATTTGTGGCTCCTCTCAGATTCCAGAACTTTCTGCCACAGAAATGTGAGGAACATGTGTTTTTTTAGCCAAATTTTGAGGTTTGCAAAGGATTCTGGGTAACAGAACCTGGTCCGAGCCCCGCAAGTCACCCCTCCTTGGATTCCCCTAGGTCTCTAGTTTTCAGAAATGCACAGGTTTGGTAGGTTTCCCTAGGTGCTGGCTGAGCTAGAGGCCAAAATCTACAGGTAGGCACTTCGCAAAAAACACCTCTGTTTTCTTTCAAAAATTTGGATGTGTCCACGTTGCGCTTTGGGGCGTTTCCTGTCGCGGGCGCTAGGCCTACCCACACAAGTGAGGTATCATTTTTATCGGGAGACTTGGGGGAACGCTGGGTGGAAGGAAATTTGTGGCTCCTCTCAGATTCCAGAACTTTCTGCCACAGAAATGTGAGGAACATGTGTTTTTTTAGCCAAATTTTGAGGTTTGCAAAGGATTCTGGGTAAAGAAACCTGGTTCGATCCCCGCAAGTCACACCTCCTTGGATTCCCCTAGGTCTCTAGTTTTCAGAAATGCACAGGTTTGGTAGGTTTCCTTAGTTGCCGGCTGAGCTAGAGGCCAAAATCTACAGGTAGGCACTTCGCAAAAAACACCTCTGTTTTCTTTCAAAAATTTGGATGTGTCCACGTTGCGCTTTGGGGCGTTTCCTGTCGCGGGCGCTAGGCCTACCCACACAAGTGAGGTATCATTTTTATCGGGAGACTTGGGGGAACGCTGGGTGGAATGAAATTTGTGGCTCCTCTCAGATTCCAGAACTTTCTGCCACAGAAATGTGAGGAACATGTGTTTTTTTAGCCAAATTTTGAGGTTTGCAAAGGATTCTGGGTAACAGAACCTGGTCCGAGCCCCGCAAGTCACCCCTCCTTGGATTCCCCTAGGTCTCTAGTTTTCAGAAATGCACAGGTTTGGTAGGTTTCCCTAGGTGCTGGCTGAGCTAGAGGCCAAAATCTACAGGTAGGCACTTCGCAAAAAACACCTCTGTTTTCTTTCAAAAATTTGGATGTGTCCACGTTGCGCTTTGGGGCGTTTCCTGTCGCGGGCGCTAGGCCTACCCACACAAGTGAGGTATTATTTTTATCGGGAGACTTGGGGGAACGCTGGGTGGAAGGAAATTTGTGGCTCCTCTCAGATTCCAGAACTTTCTGCCACAGAAATGTGAGGAACATGTGTTTTTTTAGCCAAATTTTGAGGTTTGCAAAGGATTCTGGGTAAAGAAACCTGGTTCGATCCCCGCAAGTCACACCTCCTTGGATTCCCCTAGGTCTCTAGTTTTCAGAAATGCACAGGTTTGGTAGGTTTCCTTAGTTGCCGGCTGAGCTAGAGGCCAAAATCTACAGGTAGGCACTTCGCAAAAAACACCTCTGTTTTCTTTCAAAAATTTGGATGTGTCCACGTTGCGCTTTGGGGCGTTTCCTGTCGCGGGCGCTAGGCCTACCCACACAAGTGAGGTATCATTTTTATCGGGAGACTTGGGGGAACGCTGGGTGGAAGGAAATTTGTGGCTCCTCTCAGATTCCAGAACTTTCTGCCACAGAAATGTGAGGAACATGTGTTTTTTTAGCCAAATTTTGAGGTTTGCAAAGGATTCTGGGTAACAGAACCTGGTCCGAGCCCCGCAAGTCACCCCTCCTTGGATTCCCCTAGGTCTCTAGTTTTCAGAAATGCACAGGTTTGGTGGGTTTCCATAGTTGTCGGCTGAGCTAGAGGCCAAAATCTACAGGTAGGCACTTCGCAAAAAACACCTCTGTTTTCTTTTAAAAATTTGGATGTGTCCACGTTGCGTTTTGGGGCGTTTCCTGTCGCGGGCGCTAGGCCTACCCACACAAGTGAGGTATCATTTTTATCGGGAGACTTGGGGGAACGCTGAGTGGAAGGAAATTTGTGGCTCCTCTCAGATTCCAGGACTTTCTGCCACAGAAATGTGAGGAACATGTGTTTTTTTAGCCAAATTTAGAGGTTTGCAAAGGATTCTGGGTAACAGAAACTGGTCCGAGCCCTGCAAGTCACCCCTCCTTGGATTCCCCTAGGTCTCTAGTTTTCAGAAATGCACAGGTTTGGTAGGTTTCCCTAGGTGCCGGCTGAGCTAGAGGCCAAAATCTACAGGTAGGCACTTCGCAAAAAACACCTCTGTTTTCTTTCAAAAATTTGGATGTGTCCACGTTGCGATTTGGGGCGTTTCCTGTCGCGGGCGCTAGGCCTACCCACTCAAGTGAGGTATCATTTTTATCAGGAGACGTGGGGGAACGCTGAGTGGAAGGAAATGTGTGGCTCCTCTCAGATTCCAGAACTTTCTGCCACAGAAATGTGAGGAACATGTGTTTTTTTAGCCAAATTTTGAGGTTTGCAAAGGATTCTGGGTAACAGAACCTGGTCCGAGCCCCGCAAGTCACCCCTCCTTGGATTCCCCTAGCTCTCTAGTTTTCAGAAATGCACAGGTTTGGTAGGTTTCCATAGTTGTCGGCTGAGCTAGAGGCAAAAATCTACAGGTAGGCACTTTGCAAAAAACACCTCTGTTTTCTTTCAAAAATTTGGATGTGTCCACGTTGCGCTTTGGGGCGTTTCCTGTCGCGGGCGCTAGGCCTACCCACACAAGTGAGGTATCATTTTTATCGGGAGACTTGGGGGAACGCTGGGTGGAAGGAAATTTGTGGCTCCTCTCAGATTCCAGAACTTTCTGTCACAGAAATGTGAGGAACATGTGTTTTTTTAGCCACATTTTGAGGTTTGCAAAGGATTCTGGGTAACAGAACCTGGTCTGAGCCCCGCAAGTCACCCCTCCTTGGATTCCCCTAGGTCTCTAGTTTTCAGAAATGCACAGGTTTGGTAGGTTTCCCTAGGTGCCGGCTGAGCTAGAGGCCAAAATCTACAGGTAGGCACTTTGCAAAAAACACCTCTGTTTTCTTTCAAAAATGTGGATGTGTCCACGTTGCGCTTTGGGGCGTTTCCTGTCGCGGGCGCTAGGCCTACCCACACAAGTGAGGTATCATTTTTATCGGGAGACTTGGGGGAACGCTGAGTGGAAGGAAATTTGTGGCTCCTCTCAGATTCCAGAACTTTCTGCCACAGAAATGTGAGGAACATGTGTTTTTTTAGCCAAATTTTGAGGTTTGCAAAGGATTCTGGGTAACAGAAACTGGTCCGAGCCCTGCAAGTCACCCCTCCTTGGATTCCCCTAGGTCTCTAGTTTTCAGAAATGCACAGGTTTGGTAGGTTTCCCTAGGTGCCGGCTGAGCTAGCGGCCAAAATCTACAGGTAGGCACTTCGCAAAAAACACCTCTGTTTTCTTTAAAAAATGTGGATGTGTCCATGTTGCGCTTTGGGGCGTTTCCTGTCGCGGGCGCTAGGCCTACCCACACAAGTGAGGTATCATTTTTATCGGGAGACTTGGGGGAACGCTGGGTGGAAGGAAATTTGTGGCTCCTCTCAGATTCCAGAACTTTCTGCCACAGAAATGTGAGGAACATGTGTTTTTTTAGCCAAATTTTGAGGTTTGCAAAGGATTCTGGGTAACAGAACCTGGTCTGAGCCCCGAAAGTCAGCCCTCCTTGGATTCCCCTAGGTCTCTAGTTTTCAGAAATGCACAGGTTTGGTAGGTTTCCCTAGGTGCCGGCTGAGCTAGAGGCCAAACTCTACAGGTAGGCACTTCGCAAAAAACACCTCTATTTTCTTTAAAAAATTTGGATGTGTCCACGTTGCGCTTTGGGGCGTTTCCTGTCGCGGGTGCTAGGCCTACCCACACAAGTGAGGTATAATTTTTATCGGGAGACTTGGGGGAAGGCTGGGTGGAATTAAATTTGTGGCTCCTCTCAGATTCCAGAACTTTCTGCCACAGAAATCTGAGGAACATGTGTTTTTTTAGCCACATTTTGAGGTTTGCAAAGGATTCTGGGTAACAGAACCTGGTCCGAGCCCCGCAAGTCACCCCTCCTTGGATTTCCCCTAGGTCTCTAGTTTTCAGAAATGCACAGGTTTGGTAGGTTTCCCTAGGTGCCGGCTGAGCTAGAGGCCAAAATCTACAGGTAGGCACTTCGCAAAAAACACCTCTGTTTTCTTTAAAAAATTTGGATGTGTCCACGTTGCGCTTTGGGGCGTTTCCTGTCGCGGGTGCTAGGCCTACCCACACAAGTGAGGTATCATTTTTATCGGGAGACTTGGGGGAACGCTGGGTGGAAGGAAATTTGTGGCTCCTCTCAGATTCCAGAACTTTCTGCCACAGAAATGTGAGGAACATGTGTTTTTTTAGCCACATTTTGAGGTTTGCAAAGGATTCTGAGTAACAGAACCTGGTCCGAGCCCCGCAAGTTACCCCTCCATGGATTCCCCTACGTCTCTAGTTTTCAGAAATGCACAGGTTTGGTAGGTTTCCCTGGGTTCCGGCTGAGCTAGAGGTCAAAATCTACAGGTAGGCACTTCGCAAAAAACACCTCTGTTTTCTTTCAAAAATGTGGATGTGTCCACGTTGCGCTTTGGGGCGTTTCCTGTCGCGGGTGCTAAGCCTACCCACACAAGTGAGGTATCATTTTTATCGGGAGACTTGGGGGAACGCTGGGTGGAAGGAAATTTGTGGCTCCTCTCAGATTCCAGAACTTTCTGCCACAGAAATGTGAGGAACATGTGTTTTTTTAGCCAAATTTTGAGGTTTGCAAAGGATTCTGGGTAACAGAACCTGGTCCGAGCCCCGCAAGTCACCCCTCCTTGGATTTCCCCTAGGTCTCTAGTTTTCAGAAATGAACAGGTTTGGTAGGTTTCCCTAGGAGCCGGCTGAGCTAGAGGCCAAAATCTACAGGTAGGCACTTCGCAAAAAACACCTCTGTTTTCTTTCAAAAATTTGGATGTGTCCATGTTGTGCTTTGGGGCATTTCCTGTCGCGGGCTCTAGGCCTACCCACACAAGTGAGGTATCATTTTTTTCGGGAGACTTGGGGGAACGCTGGGTGGAATGAAATTTGTTCCTCCTCTCAGATTCCCGAACTTTCTGCCACAGAAATGTGAGGAACATGTGTTTTTTTAGCCACATTTTGAGGTTTGCAAAGGATTCTGGGTAACAGAAACTGGTCCGAGCCCTGCAAGTCACCCCTCCTTGGATTCCCCTAGGTCTCTAGTTTTCAGAAATGCACAGGTTTGGTAGGTTTCCCTAGGTGCCGGCTGAGCTAGCGGCCAAAATCTACAGGTAGGCACTTCGCAAAAAACACCTCTGTTTTCTTTAAAAAATGTGGATGTGTCCATGTTGCGCTTTGGGGCGTTTCCTGTCGCGGGCGCTAGGCCTACCCACACAAGTGAGGTATCATTTTTATCGGGAGACTTGGGGGAACGCTGGGTGGAAGGAAATTTGTGGCTCCTCTCAGATTCCAGAACTTTCTGCCACAGAAATGTGAGGAACATGTGTTTTTTTAGCCAAATTTTGAGGTTTGCAAAGGATTCTGGGTAACAGAACCTGGTCTGAGCCCCGCAAGTCAGCCCTCCTTGGATTCCCCTAGGTCTCTAGTTTTCAGAAATGCACAGGTTTGGTAGGTTTCCCTAGGTGCCGGCTGAGCTAGAGGCCAAACTCTACAGGTAGGCACTTCGCAAAAAACACCTCTATTTTCTTTAAAAAATTTGGATGTGTCCACGTTGCGCTTTGGGGCGTTTCCTGTCGCGGGTGCTAGGCCTACCCACACAAGTGAGGTATAATTTTTATCGGGAGACTTGGGGGAAGGCTGGGTGGAATTAAATTTGTGGCTCCTCTCAGATTCCAGAACTTTCTGCCACAGAAATGTGAGGAACATGTGTTTTTTTAGCTAAATTTTTAGATTTGCAAAGGATTCTGGGTAACAGAACCTGGTCCGAGCCCCGCAAGTTACCCCTCCATGGATTCCCCTAGGTCTCTAGTTTTCAGAAATGCACAGGTTTGGTAGGTTTCCCTAGGTGCCGGCTGAGCTAGAGGCCAAAATCTACAGGTAGGCACTTCGCAAAAAACACCTCTGTTTTCTTTCAAAAATTTGGATGTGTCCACGTTGTGCTTTGGGGCGTTTCCTGTCGCGGGCGCTAGGCCTACCCACACAAGTGAGGTATCATTTTTATCGGGAGACTTGGGGGAACGCTGGAAGGAAGGACATTTGTGGCTCCTCTCAGATTCCAGAACTTTCTGCCACAGAAATGTGAGGAACATGTGTTTTTTTAGCCAAATTTTGAGGTTTGCAAAGGATTCTGGGTAACAGAACCTGGTCCGAGCCCCGCAAGTTACACCTCCTTGGATTCCCCTAGGTCTCTAGTTGTCAGAAATGCACAGGTTTGGTAGGTTTCCCTAGGTGCCGGCTGAGTTAGAGGCCAAAATCTACAGGTAGGCACTTTGCAAAAAACACCTCTGTTTTCTTTAAAAAATTTGGATGTGTCCACGTTGCGCTTTGGGGCGTTTCGTGTCACGGGCGCTAGGCCTACCCACACAAGTGAGGTATCATTTTTATCGGGAGACTTGGGGGAACGCTGGGTGGAAGGAAATTTGTGGCTCCTCTCAGATTCCAGAACTTTCTGCCACAGAAATGTGAGGAACATGTGTTTTTTTAGCCAAATTTTGAGGTTTGCAAAGGATTCTGGGTAACAGAACATGGTCCGAGCCCCGCAAGTCACCCCTCCTTGGATTTCCCCTAGGTCTCTAGTTTTCAGAAATGAACAGGTTTGGTAGGTTTCCCTAGGTGCCGGCAGAGCTAGAGGCCAAAATCTACAGGTAGGCACTTCGCAAAAAACACCTCTGTTTTCTTTCAAAAATTTGGATGTGTCCACGTTGTGCTTTGGGGCATTTCCTGTCGCGGGCTCTAGGCCTACCCACACAAGTGAGGTATCATTTTTATCGGGAGACTTGGGGGAACGCTGGGTGGAATTAAATTTGTGGCTCCTCTCAGATTCCAGAACTTTCTGCCACAGAAATGTGAGGAACATGTGTTTTGTTAGCCAAATTTTGAGGTTTGCAAAGGATTCTGGGTTACAGAACCTGGTCCGAGCCCCGCAAGTCACCCCTCCTTGGATTCCCCTAGGTCTCTAGTTTTCAGAAATGCACAGGTTTGGTAGGTTTCCCTAGGTGCTGGCTGAGCTAGAGGCCAAAATCTACAGGTAGGCACTTCGCAAAAAACACCTCTGTTTTCTTTAAAAAATTTGGATGTGTCCACGTTGCGCTTTGGGGCGTTTCCTGTCGTGGGCGCTAGGCCTACCCACACAAGTGAGGTATCATTTTTATCGGGAGACTTGGGGGAACGCTGTGTGGAATGAAATTTGTGGCTCCTCTCAGATTCCAGAACTTTCTGCCACAGAAATGTGAGGAACATGTGTTTTTTTAGCCAAATTTTGAGGTTTGCAAAGGATTCTGGGTAACAGAACCTGGTCCGAGCCCCGCAAGTCACCCCTCCTTGGATTCCCCTAGGTCTCTAGTTTTCAGAAATGCACAGGTTTGGTAGGTTTCCCTAGGTGCCGGCTGAGCTAGAGGCCAAAATCTACAGGTAGGCACTTCGCAAAAAACACCTCTGTTTTCTTTCAAAAATGTGTATGTGTCCACGTTGCGCTTTGGGGCGTTTCCTGTCGCGGGCGCTAGGCCTACCCACACAAGTGAGGTATCATTTTTATCGGGAGACTTGGGGGAACGCTGGGTGAAAGGAAATTTGTGGCTCCTCTCAGATTCCAGAACTTTCTGCCACAGAAATGTGAGGAACATGTGTTTTTTTAGCCACATTTTGAGGTTTGCAAAGGATTCTGGGTAACAGAACCTGGTCCGAGCCCCGCAAGTCACCCCTCCTTGGATTTCCCCTAGGTCTCTAGTTTTCAGAAATGCACAGGTTTGGTAGGTTTCCCTAGGTGCCGGCTGAGCTAGAGGCAAAAATCTACAGGTAGGCACTTCGCAAAAAACACCTCTGTTTTCTTTAAAAAGTTTGGATGTGTCCACGTTTCGCTTTGGGGCGTTTCCTGTCGCAGGCGCTAGGCCTACCCACACAAGTGAGGTATCATTTTTATCAGGAGACTTGGGGGAACGCTGGGTGGAAGGAAATTTGTGGCTCCTCTCAGATTCCAGAACTTTCTGCCACAGAAATGTGAGGAACATGTGTTTTTTTAGCCAAATTTTGAGGTTTGCAAAGGATTCTGGGTAACAGAACCTGGTCCGAGCCCTGCAAGTCACCCCTCCTTGGATTTCCCCTAGGTCTCTAGTTTTCAGAAATGCACAGGTTTGGTAGGTTTCCCTAGGTGCCGGCTGAGCTAAAGGCCAAAATCTACAGGTAGGCACTTCGCAAAAAACACCTCTGTTTTCTTTCAAAAATTTGGATGTGTCCACCTTGCGCTTTGGGGCGTTTCCTGTCGCGGGCTCTAGGCCTACCCACACAAGTGAGGTATCATTTTTATCGGGAGACTTGGGGGAACGCTGGGTGGAATGAAATTTGTGGCTCCTCTCAGATTCCAGAACTTTCTGCCACAGAAATGTGAGGAACATGTGTTTTTTTAGCCAAATTTTGAGGTTTGCAAAGGATTCTGGGTAACAGAACCTGGTCCGAGCCCCGCAAGTCACCCCTCCTTGGATTCCCCTAGGTCTCTAGTTTTCAGAAATGCACAGGTTTGGTAGGTTTCCCTAGGTGCTGGCTGAGCTAGAGGCCAAAATCTACAGGTAGGCACTTCGCAAAAAACACCTCTGTTTTCTTTCAAAAATTTGGATGTGTCCACGTTGCGCTTTGGGGCGTTTCCTGTCACGGGCGCTAGGCCTACCCACACAAGTGAGGTATCATTTTTATCGGGAGACTTGGGGGAACGCTGGGTGGAAGGAAATTTGTGGCTCCTCTCAGATTCCAGAACTTTCTGCCACAGAAATGTGAGGAACATGTGTTTTTTTAGCCAAATTTTGAGGTTTGCAAAGGATTCTGGGTAAAGAAACCTGGTTCGATCCCCGCAAGTCACACCTCCTTGGATTCCCCTAGGTCTCTAGTTTTCAGAAATGCACAGGTTTGGTAGGTTTCCTTAGTTGCCGGCTGAGCTAGAGGCCAAAATCTACAGGTAGGCACTTCGCAAAAAACACCTCTGTTTTCTTTCAAAAATTTGGATGTGTCCACGTTGCGCTTTGGGGCGTTTCCTGTCGCGGGCGCTAGGCCTACCCACACAAGTGAGGTATCATTTTTATCGGGAGACTTGGGGGAACGCTGGGTGGAAGGAAATTTGTGGCTCCTCTCAGATTCCAGAACTTTCTGCCACAGAAATGTGAGGAACATGTGTTTTTTTAGCCAAATTTTGAGGTTTGCAAAGGATTCTGGGTAACAGAACCTGGTCCGAGCCCCGCAAGTCACCCCTCCTTGGATTCCCCTAGGTCTCTAGTTTTCAGAAATGCACAGGTTTGGTAGGTTTCCATAGTTGACGGCTGAGCTAGAGGCCAAAATCTACAGGTAGGCACTTCGCAAAAAACACCTCTGTTTTCTTTTAAAAATTTGGATGTGTCCACGTTGCGCTTTGGGGCGTTTCCTGTCGCGGGCGCTAGGCCTACCCACACAAGTGAGGTATCATTTTTATCGGGAGACTTGGGGGAACGCTGGGTGGAAGGAAATTTGTGGCTCCTCTCAGATTCCAGAACTTTTGGCACAGAAATGTGAGGAACATGTGTTTTTTTAGCCAAATTTTGAGGTTTGCAAAGGATTCTGGGTAACAGAACCTGGTCCGAGCCCCGCAAGTTACACCTCCTTGGATTCCCCTAGGTCTCTAGTTGTCAGAAATGCACAGGTTTGGTAGGTTTCCCTAGGTGCCGGCTGAGCTAGAGGCCAAAATCTACAGGTAGGCACTTCGCAAAAAACACCTCTGTTTTCTTTCAAAAATGTGTATGTGTCCACGTTGCGCTTTGGGGCGTTTCCTGTCGTGGGCGCTAGGCCTACCCACACAAGTGAGGTATCATTTTTATCGGGAGACTTGGGGGAACGCTGGGTGGAATGAAATTTGTGGCTCCTCTCAGATTCCAGAACTTTCTGCCACAGAAATGTGAGGAACATGTGTTTTTTTAGCCAAATTTTGAGGTTTGCAAAGGATTCTGGGTAACAGAACCTGGTCCGAGCCCCGCAAGTCACCCCTCCTTGGATTCCCCTAGGTCTCTAGTTTTCAGAAATGCACAGGTTTGGTAGGTTTCCCTAGGTGCCGGCTGAGCTAGAGGCCAAAATCTACAGGTAGGCACTTCGCAAAAAACACCTCTGTTTTCTTTCAAAAATGTGTATGTGTCCACGTTGCGCTTTGGGGCGTTTCCTGTCGCGGGCGCTAGGCCTACCCACACAAGTGAGGTATCATTTTTAATGGGAGACTTGGGGGAACGCTGGGTGGGAATAAATTTGGGGCTCCTCTCAGATTCCAGAACTTTCTGCCACAGAAATGTGAGGAACATGTGTTTTTTTAGCCACATTTTGAGGTTTGCAAAGGATTCTGGGTAACAGAACCTGGTCCGAGCCCCGCAAGTCACCCCTCCTTGGATTTCCCCTAGGTCTCTAGTTTTCAGAAATGCACAAGTTTGGTAGGTTTCCCTAGGTGCCGGCTGAGCTAGAGGCAAAAATCTACAGGTAGGCACTTCGCAAAAAACACCTCTGTTTTCTTTAAAAAATTTGGATGTGTCCACGTTGCGCTTTGGGGCGTTTCGTGTCACGGGCGCTAGGCCTACCCACACAAGTGAGGTATCATTTTTATCGGGAGACTTGGGGGAACGCTGGGTGGAAGGAAATTTGTGGCTCCTCTCAGATTCCAGAACTTTCTGCCACAGAAATGTGAGGAACATGTGTTTTTTTAGCCAAATTTTGAGGTTTGCAAAGGATTCTGGGTAACAGAACCTGGTCCGAGCCCCGCAAGTCACCCCTCCTTGGATTCCCCTAGGTCTCTAGTTTTCAGAAATGCACAGGTTTGGTAGGTTTCCATAGTTGTCGGCTGAGCTAGAGGCCAAAATCTACAGGTAGGCACTTCGCAAAAAACACCTCTGTTTTCTTTTAAAAATTTGGATGTGTCCACGTTGCGCTTTGGGGCGTTTCCTGTCGCGGGCGCTAGGCCTACCCACACAAGTGAGGTATCATTTTTATCGGGAGACTTGGGGGAACGCTGGGTGGAAGGAAATTTGTGGCTCCTCTCAGATTCCAGAACTTTTGGCACAGAAATGTGAGGAACATGTGTTTTTTATAGCCAAATTTTGAGGTTTGCAAAGGATTCTGGGTAACAGAACCTGGTCTGAGCCCCGCAAGTCAGCCCTCCTTGGATTTCCCCTAGGTCTCTAGTTTTCAGAAATGCACAGGTTTGGTAGGTTTCTCTAGGTGCCGGCTGAGCTAGAGGCCAAACTCTACAGGTAGGCACTTCGCAAAAAACACCTCTGTTTTCTTTAAAAAATTTGGATGTGTCCACGTTGCGCTTTGGGGCGTTTCCTGTCGCGGGTGCTAGGCCTACCCACACAAGTGAGGTATCATTTTTATCGGGAGACTTGGGGGAACGCTGGATGGAAGGAAATTTGTGGCTCCTCTCAGATTCCAGAACTTTCTGCCACAGAAATGTGAGGAACATGTGTTTTTTTAGTCAAATTTTGAGGTTTGCAAAGGATTCTGGGTAACAGAACCTGGTCCGAGCCCCGCAAGTTACACCTCCTTGGATTCCCCTAGGTCTCTAGTTGTCAGAAATGCACAGGTTTGGTAGGTTTCCCTAGGTGCCGGCTGAGTTAGAGGCCAAAATCTACAGGTAGGCACTTCGCAAAAAACACCTCTGTTTTCTTTCAAAAATTTGGATGTGTCCACGTTGCGCTTTGGGGCGTTTCGTGTCACGGGCGCTAGGCCTACCCACACATGTGAGGTATCATTTTTATCGGGAGACTTGGGGGAACGCTGGGTGGAAGGAAATTTGTGGCTCCTCTCAGATTCCAGAACTTTCTGCCACAGAAATGTGAGGAACATGTGTTTTTTTAGCCAAATTTTGAGTTTTGCAAAGGATTCTGGGTAACAGAACCTGGTCCGAGCCCCGCAAGTCACCCCTCCTTGGATTTCCCCTTGGTCTCTAGTTTTCAGAAATGAACAGGTTTGGTAGGTTTCCCTAGGTGCCGGCAGAGCTAGAGGCCAAAATCTACAGGTAGGCACTTCGCAAAAAACACCTCTGTTTTCTTTCAAAAATTTGGATGTGTCCACGTTGCGCTTTGGGGCGTTTCGTGTCACGGGCGCTAGGCCTACCCACACAAGTGAGGTATCATTTTTATCGGGAGACTTGGGGGAACGCTGGGTGGAAGGAAATTTGTGGCTCCTCTCAGATTCCAGAACTTTCTGCCACAGAAATGTGAGGAACATGTGTTTTTTTAGCCAAATTTTGAGGTTTGCAAAGGATTCTGGGTAACAGAACCTGGTCCGAGCCCCGCAAGTCACCCCTCCTTGGATTTCCCCTAGGTCTCTAGTTTTCAGAAATGAACAGGTTTGGTAGGTTTCCCTAGGTGCCGGCAGAGCTAGAGGCCAAAATCTACAGGTAGGCACTTCGCAAAAAACACCTCTGTTTTCTTTCAAAAATGTGTATGTGTCCACGTTGCGCTTTGGGGCGTTTCCTGTCGCGGGCGCTAGGCCTACCCACACAAGTGAGGTATCATTTTTATCGGGAGACTTGGGGGAACGCTGGGTGGAAGGAAATTTGTGGCTCCTCTCAGATTCCAGAACTTTCTTCCACAGAAATGTGAGGAACATGTGTTTTTTTAGCCAAATTTTGAGGTTTGCAAAGGATTCTGGGTAACATAACCTGGTCCGAGCCCCGCAAGTCACCCCTCCTTGGATTCCCCTAGGTCTCTAGTTTTCAGAAATGCACAGGTTTGGTAGGTTTCCCTAGGTGCCGGCTGAGCTAGAGGCCAAAATCTACAGGTAGGCACTTCGCAAAAAACACCTCTGTTTTCTTTCAAAAATGTGTATGTGTCAACGTTGCGCTTTGGGGCGTTTCCTGTCGTGGGCGCTAGGCCTACCCACACAAGTGAGGTATCATTTTTATCGGGAGACTTGGGGGAACGCTGGGTGGAATGAAATTTGTGGCTCCTCTCAGATTCCAGAACTTTCTGCCACAGAAATGTGAGGAACATGTGTTTTTTTAGCCAAATTTTGAGGTTTGCAAAGGATTCTGGGTAACAGAACCTGGTCCGAGCCCCGCAAGTCACCCCTCCTTGGATTCCCCTAGGTCTCTAGTTTTCAGAAATGCACAGGTTTGGTAGGTTTCCCTAGGTGCCGGCTGAGCTAGAGGCCAAAATCTACAGGTAGGCACTTCGCAAAAAACACCTCTGTTTTCTTTCAAAAATGTGTATGTGTCCACGTTGCGCTTTGGGGCGTTTCCTGTCGCGGGCGCTAGGCCTACCCACACAAGTGAGGTATCATTTTTATCGGGAGACTTGGGGGAACGCTGGGTGGAAGGAAATTTGTGGCTCCTCTCAGATTCCAGAACTTTCTGCCACAGAAATGTGAGGAACATGTGTTTTTTTAGCCACATTTTGAGGTTTGCAAAGGATTCTGGGTAACAGAACCTGGTCCGAGCCCCGCAAGTCACCCCTCCTTGGATTTCCCCTAGGTCTCTAGTTTTCAGAAATGCACAGGTTTGGTAGGTTTCCCTAGGTGCCGGCTGAGCTAGAGGCAAAAATCTACAGGTAGGCACTTCGCAAAAAACACCTCTGTTTTCTTTCAAAAATTTGGATGTGTCCACGTTGCGCTTTGGGGCGTTTCGTGTCACGGGCGCTAGGCCTACCCACACAAGTGAGGTATCATTTTTATCGGGAGACTTGGGGGAACGCTGGGTGGAAGGAAATTTGTGACTCCTCTCAGATTCCAGAACTTTCTGCCACAGAAATGTGAGGAACATGTGTTTTTTTAGCCAAATTTTGAGGTTTGCAAAGGATTCTGGGTAACAGAACCTGGTCCGAGCCCCGCAAGTCACCCCTCCTTGGATTTCCCCTAGGTCTCTAGTTTTCGGAAATGAACAGGTTTGGTAGGTTTCCCTAGGTGCCGGCAGAGCTAGAGGCCAAAATCTACAGGTAGGCACTTCGCAAAAAACACCTCTGTTTTCTTTAAAAAATTTGGATGTGTCCACGTTGCGCTTTGGGGCGTTTCCTGTCGCGGGTGCTAGGCCTACCCACACAAGTGAGGTATCATTTTTATCGGGAGACTTGGGGGAACGCTGGATGGAAGGAAATTTGTGGCTCCTCTCAGATTCCAGAACTTTCTGCCACAGAAATGTGAGGAACATGTGTTTTTTTAGCCAAATTTTGAGGTTTGCAAAGGATTCTGGGTAACAGAACCTGGTCCGAGCCCCGCAAGTTACACCTCCTTGGATTCCCTAGGTCTCTAGTTGTCAGAAATGCACAGGTTTGGTAGGTTTCCCTAGGTGCCGGCTGAGTTAGAGGCCAAAATCTACAGGTAGGCACTTCGCAAAAAACACCTCTGTTTTCTTTCAAAAATTTGGATGTGTCCACGTTGCGCTTTGGGGCGTTTCGTGTCACGGGCGCTAGGCCTACCCACACAAGTGAGGTATCATTTTTATCGGGAGACTTGGGGGAACGCTGGGTGGAAGGAAATTTGTGGCTCCTCTCAGATTCCAGAACTTTCTGCCACAGAAATGTGAGGAACATGTGTTTTTTTAGCCAAATTTTGAGGTTTGCAAAGGATTCTGGGTAACAGAACCTGGTCCGAGCCCCGCAAGTCACCCCTCCTTGGATTTCCCCTAGGTCTCTAGTTTTCAGAAATGAACAGGTTTGGTAGGTTTCCCTAGGTGCCGGCAGAGCTAGAGGCCAAAATCTACAGGTAGGCAATTCGCAAAAAACACCTCTGTTTTCTTTCAAAAATTTGGATGTGTCCACGTTGCGCTTTGGGGCGTTTCGTGTCACGGGCGCTAGGCCTACCCACACAAGTGAGGTATCATTTTTATCGGGAGACTTGGGGGAACGCTGGGTGGAAGGAAATTTGTGGCTCCTCTCAGATTCCAGAACTTTCTGCCACAGAAATGTGAGGAACATGTGTTTTTTTAGCCAAATTTTGAGGTTTGCAAAGGATTCTGGGTAACAGAACCTGGTCCGAGCCCCGCAAGTCACCCCTCCTTGGATTTCCCCTAGGTCTCTAGTTTTCAGAAATGAACAGGTTTGGTAGGTTTCCCTAGGTGCTGGCTGAGCTAGAGGCCAAAATCTACAGGTAGGCACTTCGCAAAAAACACCTCTGTTTTCTTTCAAAAATTTGGATGTGTCCACGTTGCGCTTTGGGGCGTTTCCTGTCGCGGGCGCTAGGCCTACCCACACAAGTGAGGTATCATTTTTATCGGGAGACTTGGGGGAACGCTGGGTGGAAGGAAATTTGTGGCTCCTCTCAGATTCCAGAACTTTCTGCCACAGAAATGTGAGGAACATGTGTTTTTTTAGCCAAATTTTGAGGTTTGCAAAGGATTCTGGGTAAAGAAACCTGGTTCGATCCCCGCAAGTCACACCTCCTTGGATTCCCCTAGGTCTCTAGTTTTCAGAAATGCACAGGTTTGGTAGGTTTCCTTAGTTGCCGGCTGAGTTAGAGGCCAAAATCTACAGGTAGGCACTTCGCAAAAAACACCTCTGTTTTCTTTCAAAAATGTGGATGTGTCCACGTTGCGCTTTGGGGCGTTTCGTGTCACGGGCGCTAGGCCTACCCACACAAGTGAGGTATCATTTTTATCGGGAGACTTGGGGGAACGCTGGGTGGAAGGAAATTTGTGGCTCCTCTCAGATTCCAGAACTTTCTGCCACAGAAATGTGAGGAACATGTGTTTTTTTAGCCAAATTTTGAGGTTTGCAAAGGATTCTGGGTAACAGAACCTGGTCCGAGCCCCGCAAGTCACCCCTCCTTGGATTTCCCCTAGGTCTCTAGTTTTCAGAAATGAACAGGTTTGGTAGGTTTCCCTAGGTGCCGGCAGAGCTAGAGGCCAAAATCTACAGGTAGGCACTTCGCAAAAAACACCTCTGTTTTCTTTCAAAAATTTGGATGTGTCCACGTTGTGCTTTGGGGCATTTCCTGTCGCGGACTCTAGGCCTACCCACACAAGTGAGGTATCATTTTTATCGGGAGACTTGGGGCAACGCTGGGTGGAATGAAATTTGTGGCTCCTCTCAGATTCCAGAACTTTCTGCCACAGAAATGTGAGGAACATGTGTTTTGTTAGCCAAATTTTGAGGTTTGCAAAGGATTCTGGGTTACAGAACCTGGTCCGAGCCCCGCAAGTCACCCCTCCTTGGATTCCCCTAGGTCTCTAGTTTTCAGAAATGCACAGGTTTGGTAGGTTTCCCTAGGTGCTGGATGAGCTAGAGGCCAAAATCTACAGGTAGGCACTTCGCAAAAAACACCTCTGTTTTCTTTCAAAAATGTGTATGTGTCCACATTGCGCTTTGGGGCGTTTCCTGTCGCGGGCGCTAGGCCTACCCACACAAGTGAGGTATCATTTTTATCGGGAGACTTGGGGGAACGCTGGGTGGAATGAAATTTGTGGCTCCTCTCAGATTCCAGAACTTTCTGCCACAGAAATGTGAGGAACATGTGTTTTTTTAGCCAAATTTTGAGGTTTGCAAAGGATTCTGGGTAACAGAACCTGGTCCGAGCCCCGCAAGTCACCCCTCCTTGGATTCCCCTAGGTCTCTAGTTTTCAGAAATGCACAGGTTTGGTAGGTTTCCCTAGGTGCCGGCTGAGCTAGAGGCCAAAATCTACAGGTAGGCACTTCGCAAAAAACACCTCTGTTTTCTTTCAAAAATGTGTATGTGTCCACGTTGCGCTTTGGGGCGTTTCCTGTCGCGGGCGCTAGGCCTACCCACACAAGTGAGGTATCATTTTTATCGGGAGACTTGGGGGAACGCTGGGTGGAATGAAATTTGTGGCTCCTCTCAGATTCCAGAACTTTCTGCCACAGAAATGTGAGGAACATGTGTTTTTTTAGCCAAATTTTGAGGTTTGCAAAGGATTCTGGGTAACAGAACCTGGTCCGAGCCCCGCAAGTCACCCCTCCTTGGATTCCCCTAAGTCTCTAGTTTTCAGAAATGCACAGGTTTGGTAGGTTTCCCTAGGTGCTGGCTGAGCTAGAGGCCAAAATCTACAGGTAGGCACTTCGCAAAAAACACCTCTGTTTTCTTTTAAAAATTTGGATGTGTCCACGTTGCGCTTTGGGGCGTTTCCTGTCGCGGGCGCTAGGCCTACCCACACAAGTGAGGTATCATTTTTATCGGGAGACTTGGGGGAACGCTGGGTGGAAGGAAATTTGTGGCTCCTCTCAGATTCCAGAACTTTCTGCCACAGAAATGTGAGGAACATGTGTTTTTTTAGCCAAATTTTGAGGTTTGCAAAGGATTCTGGGTAAAGAAACCTGGTTCGATCCCCGCAAGTCACACCTCCCTTGATTCCCCTAGGTCTCTAGTTTTCAGAAATGCACAGGTTTGGTAGGTTTCCTTAGTTGCCGGCTGAGCTAGAGGCCAAAATCTACAGGTAGGCACTTCGCAAAAAACACCTCTGTTTTCTTTCAAAAATTTGGATGTGTCCACGTTGCGCTTTGGGGCGTTTCCTGTCGCGGGCGCTAGGCCTACCCACACAAGTGAGGTATCATTTTTATCGGGAGACTTGGGGGAACGCTGGGTGGAAGGAAATTTGTGGCTCCTCTCAGATTCCAGAACTTTCTGCCACAGAAATGTGAGGAACATGTGTTTTTTTAGCCAAATTTTGAGGTTTGCAAAGGATTCGGGGTAACAGAACCTGGTCCGAGCCCCGCAAGTCACCCCTCCTTGGATTCCCCTAGGTCTCTAGTTTTCAGAAATGCACAGGTTTGGTAGGTTTCCATAGTTGTCGGCTGAGCTAGAGGCCAAAATCTACAGGTAGGCACTTCGCAAAAAACACCTCTGTTTTCTTTTAAAAATTTGGATGTGTCCACGTTGCGCTTTGGGGCGTTTCCTGTCGCGGGCGCTAGGCCTACCCACACAAGTGAGGTATCATTTTTATCGGGAGACTTGGGGGAACGCTGAGTGGAAGGAAATTTGTGGCTCCTCTCAGATTCCAGAACTTTCTGCCACAGAAATGTGAGGAACATGTGTTTTTTTAGCCAAATTTTGAGGTTTGCAAAGGATTCTGGGTAACAGAACCTGGTCCGAGCCCTGCAAGTCACCCCTCCTTGGATTCCCCTAGGTCTCTAGTTTTCAGAAATGCACAGGTTTGGTAGGTTTCCCTAGGTGCCGGCTGAGCTAGAGGCAAAAATCTACAGGTAGGCACTTCGCAAAAAACACCTCTGCTTTCTTTAAAAAGTTTGGATGTGTCCACGTTTCGCTTTGGGGCGTTTCCTGTCGCGGGCGCTAGGCCTACCCACACAAGTGAGGTATCATTTTTATCGGGAGACTTGGGGGAACGCTGGGTGGAAGGAAATTTGTGGCTCCTCTCAGATTCCAGAACTTTCTGCCACAGAAATGTGAGGAACATGTGTTTTTTTAGCCAAATTTTGAGGTTTGCAAAGGATTCTGGGTAACAGAACCTGGTCCGAGCCCTGCAAGTCACCCCTCCTTGGATTCCCCTAGGTCTCTAGTTTTCAGAAATGCACAGGTTTGGTAGGTTTCCATAGTTGTCGGCTGAGCTAGAGGCCAAAATCTACAGGTAGGCACTTCGCAAAAAACACCTCTGTTTTCTTTTAAAAATTTGGATGTGTCCACGTTGCGCTTTGGGGCTTTTCCTGTCGCGGGCGCTAGGCCTACCCACACAAGTGAGGTATCATTTTTATCGGGAGACTTGGGGGAACGCTGGGTGGAAGGAAATTTGTGGCTCCTCTCAGATTCCAGAACTTTTGGCACAGAAATGTGAGGAACATGTGTTTTTTTAGCCAAATTTTGAGGTCTGCAAAGGATTCTGGGTAACAGAACCTGGTCCGAGCCCCGCAAGTCACCCCTCCTTGGATTCCCATAGGTCTCTAGTTTTCAGAAATGCACAGGTTTGGTAGGTTTCCCTAGGTGCCGGCTGAGCTAGAGGCCAAAATCTACAGGTAGGCACTTCGCAAAAAACACCTCTGTTTTCTTTAAAAAATGTAGATGTGTCCACGTTGCGCTTTGGGGCGTTTCCTGTCGCGCGCGCTAGGCCTACCCACACAAGTGAGGTATCATTTTTATCGGGAGACTTGGGGGAACGCTGAGTGGAAGGAAATTTGTGTCTCCTCTCAGATTCCAGAACTTTCTGCCACAGAAATGTGAGGAACATGTGTTTTTTTAGCCAAATGTTGAGGTTTGCAAAGGATTCTGGGTAACAGAACCTGGTCCGAGCCCTGCAAGTCACCCCTCCTTGGATTCCCCTAGGTCTCTAGTTTTCAGAAATGCACAGTTTTGGTAGGTTTCCCTAGGTGCCGGCTGAGCTAGAGGCAAAAATCTACAGGTAGGCACTTCGCAAAAAACACCTCTGTTTTCTTTAAAAAGTTTGGATGTGTCCACGTTTCGCTTTGGGGCGTTTCCTGTCGCGGGCGCTAGGCCTACCCACACAAGTGAGGTATCATTTTTATCGGGAGACTTGGGGGAACGCTGGGTGGAAGGAAATTTGTGGCTCCTCTCAGATTCCAGAACTTTCTGCCACAGAAATGTGAGGAACATGTGTTTTTTTAGCCAAATTTTGAGGTTTGCAAAGGATTCTGGGTAACAGAACCTGGTCCGAGCCCTGCAAGTCACCCCTCCTTGGATTTCCCCTAGGTCTCTAGTTTTCAGAAATGCACAGGTTTGGTAGGTTTCCCTAGGTGCCGGCTGAGCTAAAGGCCAAAATCTACAGGTAGGCACTTCGCAAAAAACACCTCTGTTTTCTTTCAAAAATTTGGATGTGTCCACCTTGCGCTTTGGGGCGTTTCCTGTCGCGGGCTCTAGGCCTACCCACACAAGTGAGGTATCATTTTTATCGGGAGACTTGGGGGAACGCTGGGTGGAATGAAATTTGTGGCTCCTCTCAGATTCCAGAACTTTCTGCCACAGAAATGTGAGGAACATGTGTTTTTTTAGCCAAATTTTGAGGTTTGCAAAGGATTCTGGGTAACAGAACCTGGTCCGAGCCCCGCAAGTCACCCCTCCTTGGATTCCCATAGGTCTCTAGTTTTCAGAAATGCACAGGTTTGGTAGGTTTCCCTAGGTGCTGGCTGAGCTAGAGGCCAAAATCTACAGGTAGCCACTTCGCAAAAAACACCTCTGTTTTCTTTCAAAAATTTGGATGTGTCCACGTTGCGCTTTGGGGCGTTTCCTGTCGCGGGCGCTAGGCCTACCCACACAAGTGAGGTATCATTTTTATCGGGAGACTTGGGGGAACGCTGGGTGGAAGGAAATTTGTGGCTCCTCTCAGATTCCAGAACTTTCTGCCACAGAAATGTGAGGAACATGTGTTTTTTTAGCCAAATTTTGAGGTTTGCAAAGGATTCTGGGTAAAGAAACCTGGTTCGATCCCCGCAAGTCACACCTCCTTGGATTCCCCTAGGTCTCTAGTTTTCAGAAATGCACAGGTTTGGTAGGTTTCCTTAGTTGCCGGCTGAGCTAGAGGCCAAAATCTACAGGTAGGCACTTCGCAAAAAACACCTCTGTTTTCTTTCAAAAATTTGGATGTGTCCACGTTGCGCTTTGGGGCGTTTCCTGTCGCGGGCGCTAGGCCTACCCACACAAGTGAGGTATCATTTTTATCGGGAGACTTGGGGGAACGCTGGGTGGAAGGAAATTTGTGGCTCCTCTCAGATTCCAGAACTTTCTGCCACAGAAATGTGAGGAACATGTGTTTTTTTAGCCAAATTTTGAGGTCTGCAAAGGATTCTGGGTAACAGAACCTGGTCCGAGCCCCGCAAGTCACCCCTCCTTGGATTCCCATAGGTCTCTAGTTTTCAGAAATGCACAGGTTTGGTAGGTTTCCCTAGGTGCCGGCTGAGCTAGAGGCCAAAATCTACAGGTAGGCACTTCGCAAAAAACACCTCTGTTTTCTTTAAAAAATGTGGATGTGTCCACGTTGCGCTTTGGGGCGTTTCCTGTCGCGCGCGCTAGGCCTACCCACACAAGTGAGGTATCATTTTTATCGGGAGACTTGGGGGAACGCTGAGTGGAAGGAAATTTGTGGCTCCTCTCAGATTCCAGAACTTTCTGCCACAGAAATGTGAGGAACATGTGTTTTTTTAGCCAAATTTTGAGGTTTGCAAAGGATTCTGGGTAACAGAACCTGGTC
Organism: Pleurodeles waltl; assembly: GCF_031143425.1. Classification (NCBI taxonomy): domain Eukaryota; kingdom Metazoa; phylum Chordata; class Amphibia; order Caudata; family Salamandridae; genus Pleurodeles; species Pleurodeles waltl. The sequence continues at coordinate 74,388 of NW_027150034.1, forward strand.
CGAGCCCTGCAAGTCACCCCTCCTTGGATTCCCCTAGGTCTCTAGTTTTCAGAAATGCACAGTTTTGGTAGGTTTCCCTAGGTGCCGGCTGAGCTAGAGGCAAAAATCTACAGGTAGGCACTTCGCAAAAAACACCTCTGTTTTCTTTAAAAAGTTTGGATGTGTCCACGTTTCGCTTTGGGGCGTTTCCTGTCGCGGGCGCTAGGCCTACCCACACAAGTGAGGTATCATTTTTATCGGGAGACTTGGGGGAACGCTGGGTGGAAGGAAATTTGTGGCTCCTCTCAGATTCCAGAACTTTCTGCCACAGAAATGTGAGGAACATGTGTTTTTTTAGCCAAATTTTGAGGTTTGCAAAGGATTCTGGGTAACAGAACCTGGTCCGAGCCCTGCAAGTCACCCCTCCTTGGATTTCCCCTAGGTCTCTAGTTTTCAGAAATGCACAGGTTTGGTAGGTTTCCCTAGGTGCCGGCTGAGCTAAAGGCCAAAATCTACAGGTAGGCACTTCGCAAAAAACACCTCTGTTTTCTTTCAAAAATTTGGATGTGTCCACCTTGCGCTTTGGGGCGTTTCCTGTCGCGGGCTCTAGGCCTACCCACACAAGTGAGGTATCATTTTTATCGGGAGACTTGGGGGAACGCTGGGTGGAATGAAATTTGTGGCTCCTCTCAGATTCCAGAACTTTCTGCCACAGAAATGTGAGGAACATGTGTTTTTTTAGCCAAATTTTGAGGTTTGCAAAGGATTCTGGGTAACAGAACCTGGTCCGAGCCCCGCAAGTCACCCCTCCTTGGATTCCCCTAGGTCTCTAGTTTTCAGAAATGCACAGGTTTGGTAGGTTTCCCTAGGTGCTGGCTGAGCTAGAGGCCAAAATCTACAGGTAGCCACTTCGCAAAAAACACCTCTGTTTTCTTTCAAAAATTTGGATGTGTCCACGTTGCGCTTTGGGGCGTTTCCTGTCGCGGGCGCTAGGCCTACCCACACAAGTGAGGTATCATTTTTATCGGGAGACTTGGGGGAACGCTGGGTGGAAGGAAATTTGTGGCTCCTCTCAGATTCCAGAACTTTCTGCCACAGAAATGTGAGGAACATGTGTTTTTTTAGCCAAATTTTGAGGTTTGCAAAGGATTCTGGGTAAAGAAACCTGGTTCGATCCCCGCAAGTCACACCTCCTTGGATTCCCCTAGGTCTCTAGTTTTCAGAAATGCACAGGTTTGGTAGGTTTCCTTAGTTGCCGGCTGAGCTAGAGGCCAAAATCTACAGGTAGGCACTTCGCAAAAAACACCTCTGTTTTCTTTCAAAAATTTGGATGTGTCCACGTTGCGCTTTGGGGCGTTTCCTGTCGCGGGCGCTAGGCCTACCCACACAAGTGAGGTATCATTTTTATCGGGAGACTTGGGGGAACGCTGGGTGGAAGGAAATTTGTGGCTCCTCTCAGATTCCAGAACTTTCTGCCACAGAAATGTGAGGAACATGTGTTTTTTTAGCCAAATTTTGAGGTTTGCAAAGGATTCTGGGTAACAGAACCTGGTCCGAGCCCCGCAAGTCACCCCTCCTTGCATTCCCCTAGGTCTCTAGTTTTCAGAAATGCACAGGTTTGGTAGGTTTCCATAGTTGTCGGCTGAGCTAGAGGCCAAAATCTACAGGTAGGCACTTCGCAAAAAACACCTCTGTTTTCTTTTAAAAATTTGGATGTGTCCACATTGCGCTTTGGGGCGTTTCCTGTCGCGGGCGCTAGGCCTACCCACACAAGTGAGGTATCATTTTTATCGGGAGACTTGGGGGAACGCTGGGTGGAAGGAAATTTGTGGCTCCTCTCAGATTCCAGAACTTTTGGCACAGAAATGTGAGGAACATGTGTTTTTTTAGCCAAATTTTGAGGTTTGCAAAGGATTCTGGGTAACAGAACCTGGTCCGAGCCCCGCAAGTCACCCCTCCTTGGATTCCCCTAGGTCTCTAGTTTTCAGAAATGCACAGGTTTGGTTGGTTTCCCTAGGTGCCGGCTGAGCTAGAGGCCAAAATCTACAGGTAGGCACTTCGCAAAAAACACCTCTGTTTTCTTTAAAAAATGTGGATGTGTCCACGTTGCGCTTTGGGGCGTTTCCTGTCGCGGGCGCTAGGCCTACCCACACAAGTGAGGTATCATTTTTATCGGGAGACTTGGGGGAACGCTGAGTGGAAGGAAATTTGTGGCTCCTCTCAGATTCCAGAACTTTCTGCCACAGAAATGTGAGGAACATGTGTTTTTTAAGCCAAATTTTGAGGTTTGCAAAGGATTCTGGGTAACAGAACCTGGTCCGAGCCCTGCAAGTCACCCCTCCTTGGATTCCCCTAGGTCTCTAGTTTTCAGAAATGCACAGGTTTAGTAGGTTTCCCTAGGTGCCGGCTGAGCTAGAGGCCAAAATCTACAGGTAGGCACTTCGCAAAAAACACCTCTGTTTTCTTTCAAAAATGTGTATGTGTCCACGTTGCGCTTTGGGGCGTTACCTGTCGCGGGCGCTAGGCCTACCCACACAAGTGAGGTATCATTTTTATCGGGAGACTTGGGGGAACGCTGGGTGGAAGGAAATTTGTGGCTCCTCTCAGATTCCAGAACTTTCTGCCACAGAAATGTGAGGAACATGTGTTTTTTTAGCCAAATTTTGAGGTTTGCAAAGGATTCTGGGTAACAGAACCTGGTCTGAGCCCCGCAAGTCACCCCTCCTTGGATTCCCCTAGGTCTCTAGTTTTCAGAAATGCACATTTTTGGTAGGTTTTCCTAGGTGCCGGCTGAGCTAGAGGCCAAACTCTACAGGTAGGCACTTCGCAAAAAACACCTCTGTTTTCTTTAAAAAATTTGGATGTGTCCACGTTGCTTTTTGGGGCGTTTCCTGTCGCGGGCGCTAGGCCTACCCACACAAGTGAGGTATAATTTTTATCGGGAGACTTGGGGAACTCTGGGTGGAATGAAATTTGTGGCTCCTCTCAGATTCCAGAACTTTCTGCCTCAGAAATGTGAGGAACATGTGTTTTTTTAGCCAAATTTTGAGGTTTGCAAAGGATTCTGGGTAACAGAACCTGGTCCGAGCCCCGCAAGTTACCCCTCCATGGATTCCCCTAGGTCTCTAGTTTTCAGAAATGCACAGGTTTGGTAGGTTTCCCTGGGTGCCGGCTGAGCTAGAGGCCAAAATCTACAGGTAGGCACTTCGCAAAAAACACCTCTGTTTTCTTTCAAAAATGTGGATGTGTCCACGTTGCGCTTTGGGGCGTTTCCTGTCGCGGGTGCTAAGCCTACCCACACAAGTGAGGTATCATTTTTATCGGGAGACTTGTGAGAACGCTGGGTGGAATGAAATTTGTGGCTCCTCTCAAATTCTAGAACTTTCTGCCTCAGAAATGTGAGGAACATGTGTTTTTTTAGCCACATTTTGAGGTTTGCAAAGGATTCTGGGTAACAGAACCTGGTCCGAGCCCCGCAAGTCACCCCTCCTTTGATTTCCCCTGTGTCTCTAGTTTTCAGAAATGCACAGGTTTGGTAGGTTTCCCTAGGTGCCGGCTGAGCTAGAGGCCAAAATCTACAGGTAGGCACTTCGCAAAAAACACCTCTGTTTTCTTTCAAAAATTTGGACGTGTCCACGTTGCGCTTTGGGGCGTGTCCTGTCGCGGGCGCTAGGCCTACCCACACAAGTGAGGTATCATTTTTATCGGGAGACTTGGGGGAACGCTGGGTGGAAGGAAATTTGTGGCTCCTCTCAGATTCCAGAACTTTCTGCCACAGAAATGTGAGGAACATGTGTTTTTTTAGCCAAATTTTGAGGTTTGCAAAGGATTCTGGGTAACAGAACATGGTCCGAGCCCCGCAAGTCACCCCTCCTTGGATTTCCCCTAGGTCTCTAGTTTTCAGAAATGAACAGGTTTGGTAGGTTTCCCTAGGTGCCGGCTGAGCTAGAGGCCAAAATCTACAGGTAGGCACTTCGCAAAAAACACCTCTGTTTTCTTTAAAAAATTTGGATGTGTCCACGTTGCGCTTTGGGGCATTCCCTGTCGCAGGCGCTAGGCCTACCCACACAAGTGAGGTATCATTTTTATCGGGAGACTTGGGGGAACGCTGGGTGGAATGAAATTTGTGGCTCCTCTCAGATTCCAGAACTTTCTGCCACAGAAATGTGAGGAACATGTGTTTTTTTAGCCAAATTTTGAGGTTTGCAAAGGATTCTGGGTAACAGAACCTGGTCCGAGCCCCGCAAGTCACCCCTCCTTGGATTCCCCTAGGTCTCTAGTTTTCAGAAATGCACAGGTTTGGTAGGTTTCCCTAGGTGCTGGCTGAGCTAGAGGCCAAAATCTACAGGTAGCCACTTCGCAAAAAACACCTCTGTTTTCTTTCAAAAATGTGTATGTGTCCACGTTGCGCTTTGGGGCGTTACCTGTCGCGGGCGCTAGGCCTACCCACACAAGTGAGGTATCATTTTTATCGGGAGACTTGGGGGAACGCTGGGTGGAAGGAAATTTGTGGCTCCTCTCAGATTCCAGAACTTTCTGCCACAGAAATGTGAGGAACATGTGTTTTTTTAGCCAAATTTTGAGGTTTGCAAAGGATTCTGGGTAACAGAACCTGGTCTGAGCCCCGCAAGTCACCCCTCCTTGGATTCCCCTAGGTCTCTAGTTTTCACAAATGCACATTTTTGGTAGGTTTTCCTAGGTGCCGGCTGAGCTAGAGGCCAAACTCTACAGGTAGGCACTTCGCAAAAAACACCTCTGTTTTCTTTAAAAAATTTGGATGTGTCCACGTTGCTTTTTGGGGCGTTTCCTGTCGCGGGCGCTAGGCCTACCCACACAAGTGAGGTATAATTTTTATCGGGAGACTTGGGGAACTCTGGGTGGAATGAAATTTGTGGCTCCTCTCAGATTCCAGAACTTTCTGCCTCAGAAATGTGAGGAACATGTGTTTTTTTAGCCAAATTTTGAGGTTTGCAAAGGATTCTGGGTAACAGAACCTGGTCCGAGCCCCGCAAGTTACCCCTCCATGGATTCCCCTAGGTCTCTAGTTTTCAGAAATGCACAGGTTTGGTAGGTTTCCCTGGGTGCCGGCTGAGCTAGAGGCCAAAATCTACAGGTAGGCACTTCGCAAAAAACACCTCTGTTTTCTTTCAAAAATGTGGATGTGTCCACGTTGCGCTTTGGGGCGTTTCCTGTCGCGGGTGCTAAGCCTACCCACACAAGTGAGGTATCATTTTTATCGGGAGACTTGGGAGAACGCTGGGTGGAATGAAATTTGTGGCTCCTCTCAAATTCTAGAACTTTCTGCCTCAGAAATGTGAGGAACATGTGTTTTTTTAGCCACATTTTGAGGTTTGCAAAGGATTCTGGGTAACAGAACCTGGTCCGAGCCCCGCAAGTCACCCCTCCTTTGATTTCCCCTGTGTCTCTAGTTTTCAGAAATGCACAGGTTTGGTAGGTTTCCCTAGGTGCCGGCTGAGCTAGAGGCCAAAATCTACAGGTAGGCACTTCGCAAAAAACACCTCTGTTTTCTTTCAAAAATTTGGACGTGTCCACGTTGCGCTTTGGGGCGTGTCCTGTCGCGGGCGCTAGGCCTACCCACACAAGTGAGGTATCATTTTTATCGGGAGACTTGGGGGAACGCTGGGTGGAAGGAAATTTGTGGCTCCTCTCAGATTCCAGAACTTTCTGCCACAGAAATGTGAGGAACATGTGTTTTTTTAGCCAAATTTTGAGGTTTGCAAAGGATTCTGGGTAACAGAACATGGTCCGAGCCCCGCAAGTCACCCCTCCTTGGATTTCCCCTAGGTCTCTAGTTTTCAGAAATGAACAGGTTTGGTAGGTTTCCCTAGGTGCCGGCTGAGCTAGAGGCCAAAATCTACAGGTAGGCACTTCGCAAAAAACACCTCTGTTTTCTTTAAAAAATTTGGATGTGTCCACGTTGCGCTTTGGGGCATTCCCTGTCGCAGGCGCTAGGCCTACCCACGCAAGTGAGGTATCATTTTTATCGGGAGACTTGGGGGAACGCTGGGTGGAAGGAAATTTGTGGCTCCTCTCAGATTCCAGAACTTTCTGCCACAGAAATCTGAGGAACATGTGTTTTTTTAGCCACATTTTGAGGTTTGCAAAGGATTCTGGGTAACAGAACCTGGTCCGAGCCCCGCAAGTCACCCCTCCTTGGATTTCCCCTAGGTCTCTAGTTTTCAGAAATGCACAGGTTTGGTAGGTTTCCCTAGGTGCCGGCTGAGCTAGAGGCCAAAATCTACAGGTAGGCACTTCGCAAAAAACACCTCTGTTTTCTTTAAAAAATTTGGATGTGTCCACGTTGCGCTTTGGGGCGTTTCCTGTCGCGGGTGCTAGGCCTACCCACACAAGTGAGGTATCATTTTTATCGGGAGACTTGGGGGAACGCTGGGTGGAAGGAAATTTGTGGCTCCTCTCAGATTCCAGAACTTTCTGCCACAGAAATGTGAGGAACATGTGTTTTTTTAGCCACATTTTGAGGTTTGCAAAGGATTCTGAGTAACAGAACCTGGTCCGAGCCCCGCAAGTTACCCCTCCATGGATTCCCCTACGTCTCTAGTTTTCAGAAATGCACAGGTTTGGTAGGTTTCCCTGGGTTCCGGCTGAGCTAGAGGTCAAAATCTACAGGTAGGCACTTCGCAAAAAACACCTCTGTTTTCTTTCAAAAATGTGGATGTGTCCACGTTGCGCTTTGGGGCGTTTCCTGTCGCGGGTGCTAAGCCTACCCACACAAGTGAGGTATCATTTTTATCGGGAGACTTGGGGGAACGCTGGGTGGAAGGAAATTTGTGGCTCCTCTCAGATTCCAGAACTTTCTGCCACAGAAATGTGAGGAACATGTGTTTTTTTAGCCAAATTTTGAGGTTTGCAAAGGATTCTGGGTAACAGAACCTGGTCCGAGCCCCGCAAGTCACCCCTCCTTGGATTTCCCCTAGGTCTCTAGTTTTCAGAAATGAACAGGTTTGGTAGGTTTCCCTAGGAGCCGGCTGAGCTAGAGGCCAAAATCTACAGGTAGGCACTTCGCAAAAAACACCTCTGTTTTCTTTCAAAAATTTGGATGTGTCCATGTTGTGCTTTGGGGCATTTCCTGTCGCGGGCTCTAGGCCTACCCACACAAGTGAGGTATCATTTTTTTCGGGAGACTTGGGGGAACGCTGGGTGGAATGAAATTTGTTCCTCCTCTCAGATTCCCGAACTTTCTGCCACAGAAATGTGAGGAACATGTGTTTTTTTAGCCACATTTTGAGGTTTGCAAAGGATTCTGAGTAACAGAACCTGGTCCGAGCCCCGCAAGTTACCCCTCCATGGATTCCCCTACGTCTCTAGTTTTCAGAAATGCACAGGTTTGGTAGGTTTCCCTGGGTTCCGGCTGAGCTAAAGGTCAAAATCTACAGGTAGGCACTTCGCAAAAAACACCTCTGTTTTCTTTCAAAAATGTGGATGTGTCCACGTTGCGCTTTGGGGCGTTTCCTGTCGCGGGTGCTAAGCCTACCCACACAAGTGAGGTATCATTTTTATCGGGAGACTTGGGGGAACGCTGGGTGGAAGGAAATTTGTGGCTCCTCTCAGATTCCAGAACTTTCTGCCACAGAAATGTGAGGAACATGTGTTTTTTTAGCCAAATTTTGAGGTTTGCAAAGGATTCTGGGTAACAGAACCTGGTCCGAGCCCCGCAAGTCACCCCTCCTTGGATTTCCCCTAGGTCTCTAGTTTTCAGAAATGCACAGGTTTGGTAGGTTTCCCTAGGAGCCGGCTGAGCTAGAGGCCAAAATCTACAGGTAGGCACTTCGCAAAAAACACCTCTGTTTTCTTTCAAAAATTTGGATGTGTCCATGTTGTGCTTTGGGGCATTTCCTGTCGCGGGCTCTAGGCCTACCCACACAAGTGAGGTATCATTTTTTTCGGGAGACTTGGGGGAACGCTGGGTGGAATGAAATTTGTGGCTCCTCTCAGATTCCAGAACTTTCTGCCACAGAAATGTGAGGAACATGTGTTTTGTTAGCCAAATTTTGAGGTTTGCAAAGGATTCTGGGTAACAGAACCTGGTCCGAGCACCGCAAGTTACACCTCCTTGGATTCCCCTAGGTCTCTAGTTTTCAGAAATGCACAGGTTTGGTAGGTTTCCCTAGGTGCCGGCTGAGCTAGAGGCCAAAATCTACAGGTAGGCACTTCGCAAAAAACACCTCTGTTTTCTTTAAAAAATGTGGATGTGTCCACGTTGCGCTTTGGGGCGTTTCCTGTCGCGCGCGCTAGGCCTACCCACACAAGTGAGGTATCATTTTTATCGGGAGACTTGGGGGAACGCTGAGTGGAAGGAAATTTGTGGCTCCTCTCAGATTCCAGAACTTTCTGCCACAGAAATGTGAGGAACATGTGTTTTTTTAGCCAAATTTTGAGGTTTGCAAAGGATTCTGGGTAACAGAACCTGGTCCGAGCCCTGCAAGTCACCCCTCCTTGGATTCCCCTAGGTCTCTAGTTTTCAGAAATGCACAGTTTTGGTAGGTTTCCCTAGGTGCCGGCTGAGCTAGAGGCAAAAATCTACAGGTAGGCACTTCGCAAAAAACACCTCTGTTTTCTTTAAAAAGTTTGGATGTGTCCACGTTTCGCTTTGGGGCGTTTCCTGTCGCGGGCGCTAGGCCTACCCACACAAGTGAGGTATCATTTTTATCGGGAGACTTGGGGGAACGCTGGGTGGAAGGAAATTTGTGGCTCCTCTCAGATTCCAGAACTTTCTGCCACAGAAATGTGAGGAACATGTGTTTTTTTAGCCAAATTTTGAGGTTTGCAAAGGATTCTGGGTAACAGAACCTGGTCCGAGCCCTGCAAGTCACCCCTCCTTGGATTTCCCCTAGGTCTCTAGTTTTCAGAAATGCACAGGTTTGGTAGGTTTCCCTAGGTGCCGGCTGAGCTAAAGGCCAAAATCTACAGGTAGGCACTTCGCAAAAAACACCTCTGTTTTCTTTCAAAAATTTGGATGTGTCCACCTTGCGCTTTGGGGCGTTTCCTGTCGCGGGCTCTAGGCCTACCCACACAAGTGAGGTATCATTTTTATCGGGAGACTTGGGGGAACGCTGGGTGGAATGAAATTTGTGGCTCCTCTCAGATTCCAGAACTTTCTGCCACAGAAATGTGAGGAACATGTGTTTTTTTAGCCAAATTTTGAGGTTTGCAAAGGATTCTGGGTAACAGAACCTGGTCCGAGCCCCGCAAGTCACCCCTCCTTGGATTCCCCTAGGTCTCTAGTTTTCAGAAATGCACAGGTTTGGTAGGTTTCCCTAGGTGCTGGCTGAGCTAGAGGCCAAAATCTACAGGTAGCCACTTCGCAAAAAACACCTCTGTTTTCTTTCAAAAATTTGGATGTGTCCACGTTGCGCTTTGGGGCGTTTCCTGTCGCGGGCGCTAGGCCTACCCACACAAGTGAGGTATCATTTTTATCGGGAGACTTGGGGGAACGCTGGGTGGAAGGAAATTTGTGGCTCCTCTCAGATTCCAGAACTTTCTGCCACAGAAATGTGAGGAACATGTGTTTTTTTAGCCAAATTTTGAGGTTTGCAAAGGATTCTGGGTAAAGAAACCTGGTTCGATCCCCGCAAGTCACACCTCCTTGGATTCCCCTAGGTCTCTAGTTTTCAGAAATGCACAGGTTTGGTAGGTTTCCTTAGTTGCCGGCTGAGCTAGAGGCCAAAATCTACAGGTAGGCACTTCGCAAAAAACACCTCTGTTTTCTTTCAAAAATTTGGATGTGTCCACGTTGCGCTTTGGGGCGTTTCCTGTCGCGGGCGCTAGGCCTACCCACACAAGTGAGGTATCATTTTTATCGGGAGACTTGGGGGAACGCTGGGTGGAAGGAAATTTGTGGCTCCTCTCAGATTCCAGAACTTTCTGCCACAGAAATGTGAGGAACATGTGTTTTTTTAGCCAAATTTTGAGGTTTGCAAAGGATTCTGGGTAACAGAACCTGGTCCGAGCCCCGCAAGTCACCCCTCCTTGCATTCCCCTAGGTCTCTAGTTTTCAGAAATGCACAGGTTTGGTAGGTTTCCATAGTTGTCGGCTGAGCTAGAGGCCAAAATCTACAGGTAGGCACTTCGCAAAAAACACCTCTGTTTTCTTTTAAAAATTTGGATGTGTCCACATTGCGCTTTGGGGCGTTTCCTGTCGCGGGCGCTAGGCCTACCCACACAAGTGAGGTATCATTTTTATCGGGAGACTTGGGGGAACGCTGGGTGGAAGGAAATTTGTGGCTCCTCTCAGATTCCAGAACTTTTGGCACAGAAATGTGAGGAACATGTGTTTTTTTAGCCAAATTTTGAGGTTTGCAAAGGATTCTGGGTAACAGAACCTGGTCCGAGCCCCGCAAGTCACCCCTCCTTGGATTCCCCTAGGTCTCTAGTTTTCAGAAATGCACAGGTTTGGTTGGTTTCCCTAGGTGCCGGCTGAGCTAGAGGCCAAAATCTACAGGTAGGCACTTCGCAAAAAACACCTCTGTTTTCTTTAAAAAATGTGGATGTGTCCACGTTGCGCTTTGGGGCGTTTCCTGTCGCGGGCGCTAGGCCTACCCACACAAGTGAGGTATCATTTTTATCGGGAGACTTGGGGGAACGCTGAGTGGAAGGAAATTTGTGGCTCCTCTCAGATTCCAGAACTTTCTGCCACAGAAATGTGAGGAACATGTGTTTTTTAAGCCAAATTTTGAGGTTTGCAAAGGATTCTGGGTAACAGAACCTGGTCCGAGCCCTGCAAGTCACCCCTCCTTGGATTCCCCTAGGTCTCTAGTTTTCAGAAATGCACAGGTTTAGTAGGTTTCCCTAGGTGCCGGCTGAGCTAGAGGCCAAAATCTACAGGTAGGCACTTCGCAAAAAACACCTCTGTTTTCTTTCAAAAATGTGTATGTGTCCACGTTGCGCTTTGGGGCGTTACCTGTCGCGGGCGCTAGGCCTACCCACACAAGTGAGGTATCATTTTTATCGGGAGACTTGGGGGAACGCTGGGTGGAAGGAAATTTGTGGCTCCTCTCAGATTCCAGAACTTTCTGCCACAGAAATGTGAGGAACATGTGTTTTTTTAGCCAAATTTTGAGGTTTGCAAAGGATTCTGGGTAACAGAACCTGGTCTGAGCCCCGCAAGTCACCCCTCCTTGGATTCCCCTAGGTCTCTAGTTTTCAGAAATGCACATTTTTGGTAGGTTTTCCTAGGTGCCGGCTGAGCTAGAGGCCAAACTCTACAGGTAGGCACTTCGCAAAAAACACCTCTGTTTTCTTTAAAAAATTTGGATGTGTCCACGTTGCTTTTTGGGGCGTTTCCTGTCGCGGGCGCTAGGCCTACCCACACAAGTGAGGTATAATTTTTATCGGGAGACTTGGGGAACTCTGGGTGGAATGAAATTTGTGGCTCCTCTCAGATTCCAGAACTTTCTGCCTCAGAAATGTGAGGAACATGTGTTTTTTTAGCCAAATTTTGAGGTTTGCAAAGGATTCTGGGTAACAGAACCTGGTCCGAGCCCCGCAAGTTACCCCTCCATGGATTCCCCTAGGTCTCTAGTTTTCAGAAATGCACAGGTTTGGTAGGTTTCCCTGGGTGCCGGCTGAGCTAGAGGCCAAAATCTACAGGTAGGCACTTCGCAAAAAACACCTCTGTTTTCTTTCAAAAATGTGGATGTGTCCACGTTGCGCTTTGGGGCGTTTCCTGTCGCGGGTGCTAAGCCTACCCACACAAGTGAGGTATCATTTTTATCGGGAGACTTGTGAGAACGCTGGGTGGAATGAAATTTGTGGCTCCTCTCAAATTCTAGAACTTTCTGCCTCAGAAATGTGAGGAACATGTGTTTTTTTAGCCACATTTTGAGGTTTGCAAAGGATTCTGGGTAACAGAACCTGGTCCGAGCCCCGCAAGTCACCCCTCCTTTGATTTCCCCTGTGTCTCTAGTTTTCAGAAATGCACAGGTTTGGTAGGTTTCCCTAGGTGCCGGCTGAGCTAGAGGCCAAAATCTACAGGTAGGCACTTCGCAAAAAACACCTCTGTTTTCTTTCAAAAATTTGGACGTGTCCACGTTGCGCTTTGGGGCGTGTCCTGTCGCGGGCGCTAGGCCTACCCACACAAGTGAGGTATCATTTTTATCGGGAGACTTGGGGGAACGCTGGGTGGAAGGAAATTTGTGGCTCCTCTCAGATTCCAGAACTTTCTGCCACAGAAATGTGAGGAACATGTGTTTTTTTAGCCAAATTTTGAGGTTTGCAAAGGATTCTGGGTAACAGAACATGGTCCGAGCCCCGCAAGTCACCCCTCCTTGGATTTCCCCTAGGTCTCTAGTTTTCAGAAATGAACAGGTTTGGTAGGTTTCCCTAGGTGCCGGCTGAGCTAGAGGCCAAAATCTACAGGTAGGCACTTCGCAAAAAACACCTCTGTTTTCTTTAAAAAATTTGGATGTGTCCACGTTGCGCTTTGGGGCATTCCCTGTCGCAGGCGCTAGGCCTACCCACACAAGTGAGGTATCATTTTTATCGGGAGACTTGGGGGAACGCTGGGTGGAATGAAATTTGTGGCTCCTCTCAGATTCCAGAACTTTCTGCCACAGAAATGTGAGGAACATGTGTTTTTTTAGCCAAATTTTGAGGTTTGCAAAGGATTCTGGGTAACAGAACCTGGTCCGAGCCCCGCAAGTCACCCCTCCTTGGATTCCCCTAGGTCTCTAGTTTTCAGAAATGCACAGGTTTGGTAGGTTTCCCTAGGTGCTGGCTGAGCTAGAGGCCAAAATCTACAGGTAGCCACTTCGCAAAAAACACCTCTGTTTTCTTTCAAAAATGTGTATGTGTCCACGTTGCGCTTTGGGGCGTTACCTGTCGCGGGCGCTAGGCCTACCCACACAAGTGAGGTATCATTTTTATCGGGAGACTTGGGGGAACGCTGGGTGGAAGGAAATTTGTGGCTCCTCTCAGATTCCAGAACTTTCTGCCACAGAAATGTGAGGAACATGTGTTTTTTTAGCCAAATTTTGAGGTTTGCAAAGGATTCTGGGTAACAGAACCTGGTCTGAGCCCCGCAAGTCACCCCTCCTTGGATTCCCCTAGGTCTCTAGTTTTCACAAATGCACATTTTTGGTAGGTTTTCCTAGGTGCCGGCTGAGCTAGAGGCCAAACTCTACAGGTAGGCACTTCGCAAAAAACACCTCTGTTTTCTTTAAAAAATTTGGATGTGTCCACGTTGCTTTTTGGGGCGTTTCCTGTCGCGGGCGCTAGGCCTACCCACACAAGTGAGGTATAATTTTTATCGGGAGACTTGGGGAACTCTGGGTGGAATGAAATTTGTGGCTCCTCTCAGATTCCAGAACTTTCTGCCTCAGAAATGTGAGGAACATGTGTTTTTTTAGCCAAATTTTGAGGTTTGCAAAGGATTCTGGGTAACAGAACCTGGTCCGAGCCCCGCAAGTTACCCCTCCATGGATTCCCCTAGGTCTCTAGTTTTCAGAAATGCACAGGTTTGGTAGGTTTCCCTGGGTGCCGGCTGAGCTAGAGGCCAAAATCTACAGGTAGGCACTTCGCAAAAAACACCTCTGTTTTCTTTCAAAAATGTGGATGTGTCCACGTTGCGCTTTGGGGCGTTTCCTGTCGCGGGTGCTAAGCCTACCCACACAAGTGAGGTATCATTTTTATCGGGAGACTTGGGAGAACGCTGGGTGGAATGAAATTTGTGGCTCCTCTCAAATTCTAGAACTTTCTGCCTCAGAAATGTGAGGAACATGTGTTTTTTTAGCCACATTTTGAGGTTTGCAAAGGATTCTGGGTAACAGAACCTGGTCCGAGCCCCGCAAGTCACCCCTCCTTTGATTTCCCCTGTGTCTCTAGTTTTCAGAAATGCACAGGTTTGGTAGGTTTCCCTAGGTGCCGGCTGAGCTAGAGGCCAAAATCTACAGGTAGGCACTTCGCAAAAAACACCTCTGTTTTCTTTCAAAAATTTGGACGTGTCCACGTTGCGCTTTGGGGCGTGTCCTGTCGCGGGCGCTAGGCCTACCCACACAAGTGAGGTATCATTTTTATCGGGAGACTTGGGGGAACGCTGGGTGGAAGGAAATTTGTGGCTCCTCTCAGATTCCAGAACTTTCTGCCACAGAAATGTGAGGAACATGTGTTTTTTTAGCCAAATTTTGAGGTTTGCAAAGGATTCTGGGTAACAGAACATGGTCCGAGCCCCGCAAGTCACCCCTCCTTGGATTTCCCCTAGGTCTCTAGTTTTCAGAAATGAACAGGTTTGGTAGGTTTCCCTAGGTGCCGGCTGAGCTAGAGGCCAAAATCTACAGGTAGGCACTTCGCAAAAAACACCTCTGTTTTCTTTAAAAAATTTGGATGTGTCCACGTTGCGCTTTGGGGCATTCCCTGTCGCAGGCGCTAGGCCTACCCACGCAAGTGAGGTATCATTTTTATCGGGAGACTTGGGGGAACGCTGGGTGGAAGGAAATTTGTGGCTCCTCTCAGATTCCAGAACTTTCTGCCACAGAAATCTGAGGAACATGTGTTTTTTTAGCCACATTTTGAGGTTTGCAAAGGATTCTGGGTAACAGAACCTGGTCCGAGCCCCGCAAGTCACCCCTCCTTGGATTTCCCCTAGGTCTCTAGTTTTCAGAAATGCACAGGTTTGGTAGGTTTCCCTAGGTGCCGGCTGAGCTAGAGGCCAAAATCTACAGGTAGGCACTTCGCAAAAAACACCTCTGTTTTCTTTAAAAAATTTGGATGTGTCCACGTTGCGCTTTGGGGCGTTTCCTGTCGCGGGTGCTAGGCCTACCCACACAAGTGAGGTATCATTTTTATCGGGAGACTTGGGGGAACGCTGGGTGGAAGGAAATTTGTGGCTCCTCTCAGATTCCAGAACTTTCTGCCACAGAAATGTGAGGAACATGTGTTTTTTTAGCCACATTTTGAGGTTTGCAAAGGATTCTGAGTAACAGAACCTGGTCCGAGCCCCGCAAGTTACCCCTCCATGGATTCCCCTACGTCTCTAGTTTTCAGAAATGCACAGGTTTGGTAGGTTTCCCTGGGTTCCGGCTGAGCTAGAGGTCAAAATCTACAGGTAGGCACTTCGCAAAAAACACCTCTGTTTTCTTTCAAAAATGTGGATGTGTCCACGTTGCGCTTTGGGGCGTTTCCTGTCGCGGGTGCTAAGCCTACCCACACAAGTGAGGTATCATTTTTATCGGGAGACTTGGGGGAACGCTGGGTGGAAGGAAATTTGTGGCTCCTCTCAGATTCCAGAACTTTCTGCCACAGAAATGTGAGGAACATGTGTTTTTTTAGCCAAATTTTGAGGTTTGCAAAGGATTCTGGGTAACAGAACCTGGTCCGAGCCCCGCAAGTCACCCCTCCTTGGATTTCCCCTAGGTCTCTAGTTTTCAGAAATGAACAGGTTTGGTAGGTTTCCCTAGGAGCCGGCTGAGCTAGAGGCCAAAATCTACAGGTAGGCACTTCGCAAAAAACACCTCTGTTTTCTTTCAAAAATTTGGATGTGTCCATGTTGTGCTTTGGGGCATTTCCTGTCGCGGGCTCTAGGCCTACCCACACAAGTGAGGTATCATTTTTTTCGGGAGACTTGGGGGAACGCTGGGTGGAATGAAATTTGTTCCTCCTCTCAGATTCCCGAACTTTCTGCCACAGAAATGTGAGGAACATGTGTTTTTTTAGCCACATTTTGAGGTTTGCAAAGGATTCTGAGTAACAGAACCTGGTCCGAGCCCCGCAAGTTACCCCTCCATGGATTCCCCTACGTCTCTAGTTTTCAGAAATGCACAGGTTTGGTAGGTTTCCCTGGGTTCCGGCTGAGCTAAAGGTCAAAATCTACAGGTAGGCACTTCGCAAAAAACACCTCTGTTTTCTTTCAAAAATGTGGATGTGTCCACGTTGCGCTTTGGGGCGTTTCCTGTCGCGGGTGCTAAGCCTACCCACACAAGTGAGGTATCATTTTTATCGGGAGACTTGGGGGAACGCTGGGTGGAAGGAAATTTGTGGCTCCTCTCAGATTCCAGAACTTTCTGCCACAGAAATGTGAGGAACATGTGTTTTTTTAGCCAAATTTTGAGGTTTGCAAAGGATTCTGGGTAACAGAACCTGGTCCGAGCCCCGCAAGTCACCCCTCCTTGGATTTCCCCTAGGTCTCTAGTTTTCAGAAATGAACAGGTTTGGTAGGTTTCCCTAGGAGCCGGCTGAGCTAGAGGCCAAAATCTACAGGTAGGCACTTCGCAAAAAACACCTCTGTTTTCTTTCAAAAATTTGGATGTGTCCATGTTGTGCTTTGGGGCATTTCCTGTCGCGGGCTCTAGGCCTACCCACACAAGTGAGGTATCATTTTTTTCGGGAGACTTGGGGGAACGCTGGGTGGAATGAAATTTGTGGCTCCTCTCAGATTCCAGAACTTTCTGCCACAGAAATGTGAGGAACATGTGTTTTGTTAGCCAAATTTTGAGGTTTGCAAAGGATTCTGGGTAACAGAACCTGGTCCGAGCACCGCAAGTTACACCTCCTTGGATTCCCCTAGGTCTCTAGTTTTCAGAAATGCACAGGTTTGGTAGGTTTCCCTAGGTGCCGGCTGAGCTAGAGGCCAAAATCTACAGGTAGGCACTTCGCAAAAAACACCTCTGTTTTCTTTAAAAAATTTGGACGTGTCCACGTTGCGCTTTGGGGCGTGTCCTGTCGCGGGCGCTAGGCCTACCCACACAAGTGAGGTATCATTTTTATCGGGAGACTTGGGGGAACGCTGGGTGGAAGGAAATTTGTGGCTCCTCTCAGATTCCAGAACTTTCTGCCACAGAAATGTGAGGAACATGTGTTTTTTTAGCCAAATTTTGAGGTTTGCAAAGGATTCTGGGTAACAGAACATGGTCCGAGCCCCGCAAGTCACCCCTCCTTGGATTTCCCCTAGGTCTCTAGTTTTCAGAAATGAACAGGTTTGGTAGGTTTCCCTAGGTGCCGGCTGAGCTAGAGGCCAAAATCTACAGGTAGGCACTTCGCAAAAAACACCTCTGTTTTCTTTCAAAAATTTGGATGTGTCCACTTTGCGCTTTGGGGCATTTCCTGTCGCGGGCGCTAGGCCTACCCACACAAGTGAGGTATCATTTTTATCGGGAGACTTGGGGGAACGCTGGGTGGAAGGAAATTTGTGGCTCCTCTCAGATTCCAGAACTTTCTGCCACAGAAATCTGAGGAACATGAGTTTTTTTAGCCACATTTTGAGGTTTGCAAAGGATTCTGGGTAACAGAACCTGGTCCGAGCCCCGCAAGTCACCCCTCCTTGGATTTCCCCTAGGTCTCTAGTTTTCAGAAATGCACAGGTTTGGTAGGTTTCCCTAGGTGCCGGATGAGCTAGAGGCCAAAATCTACAGGTAGGCACTTCGCAAAAAACACCTCTGTTTTCTTTAAAAAATTTGGATGTGTCCACGTTGCGCTTTGGGGCGTTTCCTGTCGCGGGTGCTAGGCCTACCCACACAAGTGAGGTATCATTTTTATCGGGAGACTTGGGGGAACGCTGGGTGGAAGGAAATTTGTGGCTCCTCTCAGATTCCAGAACTTTCTGCCACAGAAATGTGAGGAACATGTGTTTTTTTAGCCACATTTTGAGGTTTGCAAAGGATTCTGAGTAACAGAACCTGGTCCGAGCCCCGCAAGTTACCCCTCCATGGATTCCCCTACGTCTCTAGTTTTCAGAAATGCACAGGTTTGGTAGGTTTCCCTGGGTTCCGGCTGAGCTAGAGGTCAAAATCTACAGGTAGGCACTTCGCAAAAAACATCTCTGTTTTCTTTCAAAAATGTGGATGTGTCCACGTTGCGCTTTGGGGCGTTTCCTGTCGCGGGTGCTAAGCCTACCCACACAAGTGAGGTATCATTTTTATCGGGAGACTTGGGGGAACGCTGGGTGGAAGGAAATTTGTGGCTCCTCTCAGATTCCAGAACTTTCTGCCACAGAAATGTGAGGAACATGTGTTTTTTTAGCCAAATTTTGAGGTTTGCAAAGGATTCTGGGTAACAGAACCTGGTCCGAGCCCCGCAAGTCACCCCTCCTTGGATTTCCCCTAGGTCTCTAGTTTTCAGAAATGAACAGGTTTGGTAGGTTTCCCTAGGAGCTGGCTGAGCTAGAGGCCAAAATCTACAGGTAGGCACTTCGCAAAAAACACCTCTGTTTTCTTTCAAAAATTTGGATGTGTCCATGTTGTGCTTTGGGGCATTTCCTGTCGCGGGCTCTAGGCCTACCCACACAAGTGAGGTATCATTTTTTTCGGGAGACTTGGGGGAACGCTGGGTGGAATGAAATTTGTGGCTCCTCTCAGATTCCAGAACTTTCTGCCACAGAAATTTGAGGAACATGTGTTTTGTTAGCCAAATTTTGAGGTTTGCAAAGGATTCTGGGTTACAGAACCTGGTCCGAGCACCGCAAGTCACCCCTCCTTGGATTCCCCTAGGTCTCTAGTTTCCAGAAATGCACAGGTTTGGTAGGTTTCCCTAGGTGCTGGCTGAGCTAGAGGCCAAAATCTACAGGTAGGCACTTCGCAAAAAACACCTCTGTTTTCTTTCAAAAATTTGGATGTGTCCACGTTGCGCTTTGGGGCGTTTCCTGTCGTGGGCGCTAGGCCTACCCACACAAGTGAGGTATCATTTTTATCGGGAGACTTGGGGGAACGCTGGGTGGAAGGAAATTTGTGGCTCCTCTCAGATTCCAGAACTTTCTGCCACAGAAATGTGAGGAACATGTGTTTTTTTAGCCAAATTTTGAGGTTTGCAAAGGATTCTGGGTAACAGAACCTGGTCCGAGCCCCGCAAGTCACCCCTCCTTGGATTCCCCTAGGTCTCTAGTTTTCAGAAATGCACAGGTCTGGTAGGTTTCCATAGTTGTCGGCTGAGCTAGAGGCCAAAATCTACAGGTAGGCACTTTGCAAAAAACACCTCTGTTTTCTTTCAAAAATTTGGATGTGTCCACGTTGCGCTTTGGGGCGTTTCCTGTCGCGGGCGCTAGGCCTACCCACACAAGTGAGGTATCATTTTTATCGGGAGACTTGGGGGAACGCTGGGTGGAAGGAAATTTGTGGCTCCTCTCAGATTCCAGAACTTTCTGCCACAGAAATTTGAGGAACATGTGTTTTTTTAGCCAAATTTTTAGGTTTGCAAAGGATTCTGGGTAACAGAACCTGGTCCGAGCCCCGCAAGTCACCCCTCCTTGGATTCCCCTAGGTCTCTAGTTTTCAGAAATGCACAGGTTTGGTAGGTTTCCCTAGGTGCCGGCTGAGCTAGAGGCCAAAATCTACAGGTAGGCACTTTGCAAAAAACACCTCTGTTTTCTTTCAAAAATGTGGATGTGTCCACGTTGCGCTTTGGGGCGTTTCCTGTCGCGGACACTAGGCCTACCCACACAAGTGAGGTATCATTTTTATCGGGAGACTTGGGGGAACGCTGAGTGGAAGGAAATTTGTGGCTCCTCTCAGATTCCAGAACTTTCTGCCACAGAAATGTGAGGAACATGTGTTTTTTTAGCCAAATTTTGAGGTTTGCAAAGGATTCTGGGTAACAGAAACTGGTCCGAGCCCTGCAAGTCACCCCTCCTTGGATTCCCCTAGGTCTTTAGTTTTCAGAAATGCACAGGTTTGGTAGGTTTCCCTAGGTGCCGGCTGAGCTAGAGGCCAAAATCTACAGGTAGGCACTTCGCAAAAAATACCTCTGTTTTCTTTAAAAAATGTGGATGTGTCCACGTTGCGCTTTGGGGCGTTTCCTGTCGCGGGCGCTAGGCCTACCCACACAAGTGAGTTATCATTTTTATCGGGAGACTTGGGGGAACGCTGGGTGGAAGGAAATTTGTGGCTCCTCTCAGATTCCAGAACTTTCTGCCACAGAAATGTGAGGAACATGTGTTTTTTTAGCCAAATTTTGAGGTTTGCAAAGGATTCTGGGTAACAGAACCTGGTCTGAGCCCCGCAAGTCAGCCCTCCTTGGATTCCCCTAGGTCTCTAGTTTTCAGAAATGCACAGGTTTGGTAGGTTTCCCTAGGTGCCGGCTGAGCTAGAGGCCAAACTCTACAGGTAGGCACTTCGCAAAAAACACCTCTGTTTTCTTTAAAAAATTTGGATGTGTCCACGTTGCGCTTTGGGGCGTTTCCTGTCGCGGGTGCTAGGCCTACCCACACAAGTGAGGTATAATTTTTATCGGGAGACTTGGGGGAACGCTGGGTGGAATGAAATTTGTGGCTCCTCTCAGATTCCAGAACTTTCTGCCACAGAAATGTGAGGAACATGTGTTTTTTTAGCTAAATTTTTAGATTTGCAAAGGATTCTGGGTAACAGAACCTGGTCCGAGCCCCGCAAGTTACCCCTCCATGGATTCCCCTAGGTCTCTAGTTTTCAGAAATGCACAGGTTTGGTAGGTTTCCCTAGGTGCCGGCTGAGCTAGAGGCCAAAATCTACAGGTAGGCACTTCGCAAAAAACACCTCTGTTTTCTTTCAAAAATTTGGATGTGTCCACGTTGCGCTTTGGGGCGTTTCCTGTCGCGGGCGCTAGGCCTACCCACACAAGTGAGGTATCATTTTTATCGGGAGACTTGGGGGAACGCTGGATGGAAGGAAATTTGTGGCTCCTCTCAGATTCCAGAACTTTCTGCCACAGAAATGTGAGGAACATGTGTTTTTTTAGCCAAATTTTGAGGTTTGCAAAGGATTCTGGGTTACAGAACCTGGTCCGAGCACCGCAAGTCACCCCTCCTTGGATTCCCCTAGGTCTCTAGTTTCCAGAAATGCACAGGTTTGGTAGGTTTCCCTAGGTGCTGGCTGAGCTAGAGGCCAAAATCTACAGGTAGGCACTTCGCAAAAAACACCTCTGTTTTCTTTCAAAAATTTGGATGTGTCCACGTTGCGCTTTGGGGCGTTTCCTGTCGTGGGCGCTAGGCCTACCCACACAAGTGAGGTATCATTTTTATCGGGAGACTTGGGGGAACGCTGGGTGGAAGGAAATTTGTGGCTCCTCTCAGATTCCAGAACTTTCTGCCACAGAAATGTGAGGAACATGTGTTTTTTTAGCCAAATTTTGAGGTTTGCAAAGGATTCTGGGTAACAGAACCTGGTCCGAGCCCCGCAAGTCACCCCTCCTTGGATTCCCCTAGGTCTCTAGTTTTCAGAAATGCACAGGTCTGGTAGGTTTCCATAGTTGTCGGCTGAGCTAGAGGCCAAAATCTACAGGTAGGCACTTCGCAAAAAACACCTCTGTTTTCTTTCAAAAATTTGGATGTGTCCACGTTGCGCTTTGGGGCGTTTCCTGTCGCGGGCGCTAGGCCTACCCACACAAGTGAGGTATCATTTTTATCGGGAGACTTGGGGGAACGCTGGGTGGAAGGAAATTTGTGGCTCCTCTCAGATTCCAGAACTTTCTGCCACAGAAATGTGAGGAACATGTGTTTTTTTAGCCAAATTTTTAGGTTTGCAAAGGATTCTGGGTAACAGAACCTGGTCCGAGCCCCGCAAGTCACCCCTCCTTGGATTCCCCTAGGTCTCTAGTTTTCAGAAATGCACAGGTTTGGTAGGTTTCCCTAGGTGCCGGCTGAGCTAGAGGCCAAAATCTACAGGTAGGCACTTTGCAAAAAACACCTCTGTTTTCTTTCAAAAATGTGGATGTGTCCACGTTGCGCTTTGGGGCGTTTCCTGTCGCGGACACTAGGCCTACCCACACAAGTGAGGTATCATTTTTATCGGGAGACTTGGGGGAACGCTGAGTGGAAGGAAATTTGTGGCTCCTCTCAGATTCCAGAACTTTCTGCCACAGAAATGTGAGGAACATGTGTTTTTTTAGCCAAATTTTGAGGTTTGCAAAGGATTCTGGGTAACAGAAACTGGTCCGAGCCCTGCAAGTCACCCCTCCTTGGATTCCCCTAGGTCTTTAGTTTTCAGAAATGCACAGGTTTGGTAGGTTTCCCTAGGTGCCGGCTGAGCTAGAGGCCAAAATCTACAGGTAGGCACTTCGCAAAAAATACCTCTGTTTTTTTTAAAAAATGTGGATGTGTCCACGTTGCGCTTTGGGGCGTTTCCTGTCGCGGGCGCTAGGCCTACCCACACAAGTGAGGTATCATTTTTATCGGGAGACTTGGGGGAACGCTGGGTGGAAGGAAATTTGTGGCTCCTCTCAGATTCCAGAACTTTCTGCCACAGAAATGTGAGGAACATGTGTTTTTTTAGCCAAATTTTGAGGTTTGCAAAGGATTCTGGGTAACAGAACCTGGTCTGAGCCCCGCAAGTCAGCCCTCCTTGGATTCCCCTAGGTCTCTAGTTTTCAGAAATGCACAGGTTTGGTAGGTTTCCCTAGGTGCCGGCTGAGCTAGAGGCCAAACTCTACAGGTAGGCACTTCGCAAAAAACACCTCTGTTTTCTTTAAAAAATTTGGATGTGTCCACGTTGCGCTTTGGGGCGTTTCCTGTCGCGGGTGCTAGGCCTACCCACACAAGTGAGGTATAATTTTTATCGGGAGACTTGGGGGAACGCTGGGTGGAATGAAATTTGTGGCTCCTCTCAGATTCCAGAACTTTCTGCCACAGAAATGTGAGGAACATGTGTTTTTTTAGCTAAATTTTTAGATTTGCAAAGGATTCTGGGTAACAGAACCTGGTCCGAGCCCCGCAAGTTACCACTCCATGGATTCCCCTAGGTCTCTAGTTTTCAGAAATGCACACGTTTGGTAGGTTTCCCTAGGTGCCGGCTGAGCTAGAGGCCAAAATCTACAGGTAGGCACTTCGCAAAAAACACCTCTGTTTTCTTTCAAAAATGTGGATGTGTCCACGTTGCGCTTTGGGGCGTTTCCTGTCGCGGACGCTAGGCCTACCCACACAAGTGAGGTATCATTTTTATCGGGAGACTTGGGGGAACGCTGAGTGGAAGGAAATTTGTGGCTCCTCTCAGATTCCAGAACTTTCTGCCACAGAAATGTGAGGAACATGTGTTTTTTTAGCCAAATTTTGAGGTTTGCAAAGGATTCTGGGTAACAGAAACTGGTCCGAGCCCTGCAAGTCACCCCTCCTTGGATTCCCCTAGGTCTTTAGTTTTCAGAAATGCACAGGTTTGGTAGGTTTCCCTAGGTGCCGGCTGAGCTAGAGGCCAAAATCTACAGGTAGGCACTTCGCAAAAAATACCTCTGTTTTCTTTAAAAAATGTGGATGTGTCCACGTTGCGCTTTGGGGCGTTTCCTGTCGCGGGCGCTAGGCCTACCCACACAAGTGAGTTATCATTTTTATCGGGAGACTTGGGGGAACGCTGGGTGGAAGGAAATTTGTGGCTCCTCTCAGATTCCAGAACTTTCTGCCACAGAAATGTGAGGAACATGTGTTTTTTTAGCCAAATTTTGAGGTTTGCAAAGGATTCTGGGTAACAGAACCTGGTCTGAGCCCCGCAAGTCAGCCCTCCTTGGATTCCCCTAGGTCTCTAGTTTTCAGAAATGCACAGGTTTGGTAGGTTTCCCTAGGTGCCGGCTGAGCTAGAGGCCAAACTCTACAGGTAGGCACTTCGCAAAAAACACCTCTGTTTTCTTTAAAAAATTTGGATGTGTCCACGTTGCGCTTTGGGGCGTTTCCTGTCGCGGGTGCTAGGCCTACCCACACAAGTGAGGTATAATTTTTATCGGGAGACTTGGGGGAACGCTGGGTGGAATGAAATTTGTGGCTCCTCTCAGATTCCAGAACTTTCTGCCACAGAAATGTGAGGAACATGTGTTTTTTTAGCTAAATTTTTAGATTTGCAAAGGATTCTGGGTAACAGAACCTGGTCCGAGCCCCGCAAGTTACCCCTCCATGGATTCCCCTAGGTCTCTAGTTTTCAGAAATGCACAGGTTTGGTAGGTTTCCCTAGGTGCCGGCTGAGCTAGAGGCCAAAATCTACAGGTAGGCACTTCGCAAAAAACACCTCTGTTTTCTTTCAAAAATTTGGATGTGTCCACGTTGCGCTTTGGGGCGTTTCCTGTCGCGGGCGCTAGGCCTACCCACACAAGTGAGGTATCATTTTTATCGGGAGACTTGGGGGAACGCTGGATGGAAGGAAATTTGTGGCTCCTCTCAGATTCCAGAACTTTCTGCCACAGAAATGTGAGGAACATGTGTTTTTTTAGCCAAATTTTGAGGTTTGCAAAGGATTCTGGGTTACAGAACCTGGTCCGAGCACCGCAAGTCACCCCTCCTTGGAT
Organism: Pleurodeles waltl; assembly: GCF_031143425.1. NCBI lineage: Eukaryota > Metazoa > Chordata > Amphibia > Caudata > Salamandridae > Pleurodeles > Pleurodeles waltl. The sequence goes on from NW_027150034.1 coordinate 98,559, forward strand.
TCCCCTAGGTCTCTAGTTTCCAGAAATGCACAGGTTTGGTAGGTTTCCCTAGGTGCTGGCTGAGCTAGAGGCCAAAATCTACAGGTAGGCACTTCGCAAAAAACACCTCTGTTTTCTTTCAAAAATTTGGATGTGTCCACGTTGCGCTTTGGGGCGTTTCCTGTCGTGGGCGCTAGGCCTACCCACACAAGTGAGGTATCATTTTTATCGGGAGACTTGGGGGAACGCTGGGTGGAAGGAAATTTGTGGCTCCTCTCAGATTCCAGAACTTTCTGCCACAGAAATGTGAGGAACATGTGTTTTTTTAGCCAAATTTTGAGGTTTGCAAAGGATTCTGGGTAACAGAACCTGGTCCGAGCCCCGCAAGTCACCCCTCCTTGGATTCCCCTAGGTCTCTAGTTTTCAGAAATGCACAGGTCTGGTAGGTTTCCATAGTTGTCGGCTGAGCTAGAGGCCAAAATCTACAGGTAGGCACTTCGCAAAAAACACCTCTGTTTTCTTTCAAAAATTTGGATGTGTCCACGTTGCGCTTTGGGGCGTTTCCTGTCGCGGGCGCTAGGCCTACCCACACAAGTGAGGTATCATTTTTATCGGGAGACTTGGGGGAACGCTGGGTGGAAGGAAATTTGTGGCTCCTCTCAGATTCCAGAACTTTCTGCCACAGAAATGTGAGGAACATGTGTTTTTTTAGCCAAATTTTTAGGTTTGCAAAGGATTCTGGGTAACAGAACCTGGTCCGAGCCCCGCAAGTCACCCCTCCTTGGATTCCCCTAGGTCTCTAGTTTTCAGAAATGCACAGGTTTGGTAGGTTTCCCTAGGTGCCGGCTGAGCTAGAGGCCAAAATCTACAGGTAGGCACTTTGCAAAAAACACCTCTGTTTTCTTTCAAAAATGTGGATGTGTCCACGTTGCGCTTTGGGGCGTTTCCTGTCGCGGACACTAGGCCTACCCACACAAGTGAGGTATCATTTTTATCGGGAGACTTGGGGGAACGCTGAGTGGAAGGAAATTTGTGGCTCCTCTCAGATTCCAGAACTTTCTGCCACAGAAATGTGAGGAACATGTGTTTTTTTAGCCAAATTTTGAGGTTTGCAAAGGATTCTGGGTAACAGAAACTGGTCCGAGCCCTGCAAGTCACCCCTCCTTGGATTCCCCTAGGTCTTTAGTTTTCAGAAATGCACAGGTTTGGTAGGTTTCCCTAGGTGCCGGCTGAGCTAGAGGCCAAAATCTACAGGTAGGCACTTCGCAAAAAATACCTCTGTTTTTTTTAAAAAATGTGGATGTGTCCACGTTGCGCTTTGGGGCGTTTCCTGTCGCGGGCGCTAGGCCTACCCACACAAGTGAGGTATCATTTTTATCGGGAGACTTGGGGGAACGCTGGGTGGAAGGAAATTTGTGGCTCCTCTCAGATTCCAGAACTTTCTGCCACAGAAATGTGAGGAACATGTGTTTTTTTAGCCAAATTTTGAGGTTTGCAAAGGATTCTGGGTAACAGAACCTGGTCTGAGCCCCGCAAGTCAGCCCTCCTTGGATTCCCCTAGGTCTCTAGTTTTCAGAAATGCACAGGTTTGGTAGGTTTCCCTAGGTGCCGGCTGAGCTAGAGGCCAAAATCTACAGGTAGGCACTTCGCAAAAAACACCTCTGTTTTCTTTAAAAAATTTGGATGTGTCCACGTTGCGCTTTGGGGCGTTTCCTGTCGCGGGTGCTAGGCCTACCCACACAAGTGAGGTATAATTTTTATCGGGAGACTTGGGGGAACGCTGGGTGGAATGAAATTTGTGGCTCCTCTCAGATTCCAGAACTTTCTGCCACAGAAATGTGAGGAACATGTGTTTTTTTAGCTAAATTTTTAGATTTGCAAAGGATTCTGGGTAACAGAACCTGGTCCGAGCCCCGCAAGTTACCACTCCATGGATTCCCCTAGGTCTCTAGTTTTCAGAAATGCACAGGTTTGGTAGGTTTCCCTAGGTGCCGGCTGAGCTAGAGGCCAAAATCTACAGGTAGGCACTTCGCAAAAAACACCTCTGTTTTCTTTCAAAAATTTGGATGTGTCCACGTTGCGCTTTGGGGCGTTTCCTGTCGCGGGCGCTAGGCCTACCCACACAAGTGAGGTATCATTTTTATCGGGAGACTTGGGGGAACGCTGGATGGAAGGAAATTTGTGGCTCCTCTCAGATTCCAGAACTTTCTGCCACAGAAATGTGAGGAACATGTGTTTTTTTAGCCAAATTTTGAGGTTTGCAAAGGATTCTTGGTAACAGAACCTGGTCCGAGCCCCGCAAGTTACACCTCCTTGGATTCCCCTAGGTCTCTAGTTGTCAGAAATGCACAGGTTTGGTAGGTTTCCCTAGGTGCCGGCTGAGTTAGAGGCCAAAATCTACAGGTAGGCACTTCGCAAAAAACACCTCTGTTTTCTTTCAAAAATTTGGATGTGTCCACGTTGCGCTTTGGGGCGTTTCGTGTCACGGGCGCTAGGCCTACCCACACAAGTGAGGTATCATTTTTATCGGGAGACTTGGGGGAACGCTGGGTGGAAGGAAATTTGTGGCTCCTCTCAGATTCCAGAACTTTCTGCCACAGAAATGTGAGGAACATGTGTTTTTTTAGCCAAATTTTGAGGTTTACAAAGGATTCTGGGTAACAGAACCTCGTCCGAGCCCCGCAAGTCACCCCTCCTTGGATTTCCCCTAGGTCTCTAGTTTTCAGAAATGAACAGGTTTGGTAGGTTTCCCTAGGTGCCGGCTGAGCTAGAGGCCAAAATCTACAGGTAGGCACTTCGCAAAAAACACCTCTGTTTTCTTTCAAAAATTTGGATGTGTCCACGTTGTGCTTTGGGGCATTTCCTGTCGCGGGCTCTATGCCTACCCACACAAGTGAGGTATAATTTTTATCGGGAGACTTGGGGGAACGCTGGGTGGAATGAAATTTGTGGCTCCTCTCAGATTCCAGAACTTTCTGCCACAGAAATGTGAGGAACATGTGTTTTGTTAGCCAAATTTTGAGGTTTGCAAAGGATTCTGGGTTACAGAACCTGGTCCGAGCCCCGCAAGTCACCCCTCCTTGGATTCCCCTAGGTCTTTAGTTTTCAGAAATGCACAGGTTTGGTAGGTTTCCCTAGGTGCTGGCTGAGCTAGAGGCCAAAATCTACAGGTAGGCACTTCGCAAAAAACACCTCTGTTTTCTTTCAAAAATTTGGATGTGTCCACGTTGCGCTTTGGGGCGTTTCCTGTCGTGGGCGCTAGGCCTACCCACACAAGTGAGGTATCATTTTTATCGGGAGACTTGGGGGAACGCTGGGTGGAATGAAATTTGTGGCTCCTCTCAGATTCCAGAACTTTCTGCCACAGAAATGTGAGGAACATGTGTTTTTTTAGCCAAATTTTGAGGTTTGCAAAGGATTCTGGGTAACAGAACCTGGTCCGAGCCCCGCAAGTCACCCCTCCTTGGATTCCCCTAGGTCTCTAGTTTTCAGAAATGCACAGGTTTGGTAGGTTTCCCTAGGTGCCGGCTGAGCTAGGGGCCAAAATCTACAGGTAGGCACTTCGCAAAAAACACCTCTGTTTTCTTTCAAAAATGTGTATGTGTCCACGTTGCGCTTTGGGGCGTTTCCTGTCGCGGGTGCTAGGCCTACCCACACAAGTGAGGTATCATTTTTATCGGGAGACTTGGGGGAACGCTGGGTGGAAGGAAATTTGTGGCTCCTCTCAGATTCCAGAACTTTCTGCCACAGAAATGTGAGGAACATGTGTTTTTTTAGCCACATTTTGAGGTTTGCAAAGGATTCTGAGTAACAGAACCTGGTCCGAGCCCCGCAAGTTACCCCTCCATGGATTCCCCTACGTCTCTAGTTTTCAGAAATGCACAGGTTTGGTAGGTTTCCCTGGGTTCCGGCTGAGCTAGAGGTCAAAATCTACAGGTAGGCACTTCGCAAAAAACACCTCTGTTTTCTTTCAAAAATGTGGATGTGTCCACGTTGCGCTTTGGGGCGTTTCCTGTCGCGGGTGCTAAGCCTACCCACACAAGTGAGGTATCATTTTTATCGGGAGACTTGGGGGAACGCTGGGTGGAAGAAAATTTGTGGCTCCTCTCAGATTCCAGAACTTTCTGCCACAGAAATGTGAGGAACATGTGTTTTGTTAGCCAAATTTTGAGGTTTGCAAAGGATTCTGGGTAACAGAACCTGGTCCGAGCACCGCAAGTTACACCTCCTTGGATTCCCCTAGGTCTCTAGTTTTCAGAAATGCACAGGTTTGGTAGGTTTCCCTAGGTGCCGGCTGAGCTAGAGGCCAAAATCTACAGGTAGGCACTTCGCAAAAAACACCTCTGTTTTCTTTCAAAAATTTGGACGTGTCCACGTTGCGCTTTGGGGCGTGTCCTGTCGCGGGCGCTAGGCCTACCCACACAAGTGAGGTATCATTTTTATCGGGAGACTTGGGGGAACGCTGGGTGGAAGGAAATTTGTGGCTCCTCTCAGATTCCAGAACTTTCTGCCACAGAAATGTGAGGAACATGTGTTTTTTTAGCCAAATTTTGAGGTTTGCAAAGGATTCTGGGTAACAGAACATGGTCCGAGCCCCGCAAGTCACCCCTCCTTGGATTTCCCCTAGGTCTCTAGTTTTCAGAAATGAACAGGTTTGGTAGGTTTCCCTAGGTGCCGGCTGAGCTAGAGGCCAAAATCTACAGGTAGGCACTTCGCAAAAAACACCTCTGTTTTCTTTCAAAAATTTGGATGTGTCCACGTTGCGCTTTGGGGCATTTCCTGTCGCGGGCGCTAGGCCTACCCACACAAGTGAGGTATCATTTTTATCGGGAGACTTGGGGGAACGCTGGGTGGAAGGAAATTTGTGGCTCCTCTCAGATTCCAGAACTTTCTGCCACAGAAATCTGAGGAACATGAGTTTTTTTAGCCACATTTTGAGGTTTGCAAAGGATTCTGGGTAACAGAACCTGGTCCGAGCCCCGCAAGTCACCCCTCCTTGGATTTCCCCTAGGTCTCTAGTTTTCAGAAATGCACAGGTTTGGTAGGTTTCCCTAGGTGCCGGATGAGCTAGAGGCCAAAATCTACAGGTAGGCACTTCGCAAAAAACACCTCTGTTTTCTTTAAAAAATTTGGATGTGTCCACGTTGCGCTTTGGGGCGTTTCCTGTCGCGGGTGCTAGGCCTACCCACACAAGTGAGGTATCATTTTTATCGGGAGACTTGGGGGAACGCTGGGTGGAAGGAAATTTGTGGCTCCTCTCAGATTCCAGAACTTTCTGCCACAGAAATGTGAGGAACATGTGTTTTTTTAGCCACATTTTGAGGTTTGCAAAGGATTCTGAGTAACAGAACCTGGTCCGAGCCCCGCAAGTTACCCCTCCATGGATTCCCCTACGTCTCTAGTTTTCAGAAATGCACAGGTTTGGTAGGTTTCCCTGGGTTCCGGCTGAGCTAGAGGTCAAAATCTACAGGTAGGCACTTCGCAAAAAACACCTCTGTTTTCTTTCAAAAATGTGGATGTGTCCACGTTGCGCTTTGGGGCGTTTCCTGTCGCGGGTGCTAAGCCTACCCACACAAGTGAGGTATCATTTTTATCGGGAGACTTGGGGGAACGCTGGGTGGAAGGAAATTTGTGGCTCCTCTCAGATTCCAGAACTTTCTGCCACAGAAATGTGAGGAACATGTGTTTTTTTAGCCAAATTTTGAGGTTTGCAAAGGATTCTGGGTAACAGAACCTGGTCCGAGCCCCGCAAGTCACCCCTCCTTGGATTTCCCCTAGGTCTCTAGTTTTCAGAAATGAACAGGTTTGGTAGGTTTCCCTAGGAGCCGGCTGAGGTAGAGGCCAAAATCTACAGGTAGGCACTTCGCAAAAAACACCTCTGTTTTCTTTCAAAAATTTGGATGTGTCCATGTTGTGCTTTGGGGCATTTCCTGTCGCGGGCTCTAGGCCTACCCACACAAGTGAGGTATCATTTTTTTCGGGAGACTTGGGGGAACGCTGGGTGGAATGAAATTTGTGGCTCCTCTCAGATTCCAGAACTTTCTGCCACAGAAATTTGAGGAACATGTGTTTTGTTAGCCAAATTTTGAGGTTTGCAAAGGATTCTGGGTTACAGAACCTGGTCCGAGCACCGCAAGTCACCCCTCCTTGGATTCCCCTAGGTCTCTAGTTTCCAGAAATGCACAGGTTTGGTAGGTTTCCCTAGGTGCTGGCTGAGCTAGAGGCCAAAATCTACAGGTAGGCACTTCGCAAAAAACACCTCTGTTTTCTTTCAAAAATTTGGATGTGTCCACGTTGCGCTTTGGGGCGTTTCCTGTCGTGGGCGCTAGGCCTACCCACACAAGTGAGGTATCATTTTTATCGGGAGACTTGGGGGAACGCTGGGTGGAAGGAAATTTGTGGCTCCTCTCAGATTCCAGAACTTTCTGCCACAGAAATGTGAGGAACATGTGTTTTTTTAGCCAAATTTTGAGGTTTGCAAAGGATTCTGGGTAACAGAACCTGGTCCGAGCCCCGCAAGTCACCCCTCCTTGGATTTCCCCTAGGTCTCTAGTTTTCAGAAATGAACAGGTTTGGTAGGTTTCCCTAGGAGCCGGCTGAGCTAGAGGCCAAAATCTACAGGTAGGCACTTCGCAAAAAACACCTCTGTTTTCTTTCAAAAATTTGGATGTGTCCATGTTGTGCTTTGGGGCATTTCCTGTCGCGGGCTCTAGGCCTACCCACACAAGTGAGGTATCATTTTTTTCGGGAGACTTGGGGGAACGCTGGGTGGAATGAAATTTGTGGCTCCTCTCAGATTCCAGAACTTTCTGCCACAGAAATTTGAGGAACATGTGTTTTGTTAGCCAAATTTTGAGGTTTGCAAAGGATTCTGGGTTACAGAACCTGGTCCGAGCACCGCAAGTCACCCCTCCTTGGATTCCCCTAGGTCTCTAGTTTCCAGAAATGCACAGGTTTGGTAGGTTTCCCTAGGTGCTGGCTGAGCTAGAGGCCAAAATCTACAGGTAGGCACTTCGCAAAAAACACCTCTGTTTTCTTTCAAAAATTTGGATGTGTCCACGTTGCGCTTTGGGGCGTTTCCTGTCGTGGGCGCTAGGCCTACCCACACAAGTGAGGTATCATTTTTATCGGGAGACTTGGGGGAACGCTGGGTGGAAGGAAATTTGTGGCTCCTCTCAGATTCCAGAACTTTCTGCCACAGAAATGTGAGGAACATGTGTTTTTTTAGCCAAATTTTGAGGTTTGCAAAGGATTCTGGGTAACAGAACCTGGTCCGAGCCCCGCAAGTCACCCCTCCTTGGATTCCCCTAGGTCTCTAGTTTTCAGAAATGCACAGGTCTGGTAGGTTTCCATAGTTGTCGGCTGAGCTAGAGGCCAAAATCTACAGGTAGGCACTTCGCAAAAAACACCTCTGTTTTCTTTCAAAAATTTGGATGTGTCCACGTTGCGCTTTGGGGCGTTTCCTGTCGCGGGCGCTAGGCCTACCCACACAAGTGAGGTATCATTTTTATCGGGAGACTTGGGGGAACGCTGGGTGGAAGGAAATTTGTGGCTCCTCTCAGATTCCAGAACTTTCTGCCACAGAAATGTGAGGAACATGTGTTTTTTTAGCCAAATTTTGAGGTTTGCAAAGGATTCTGGGTAACAGAACCTGGTCCGAGCCCCGCAAGTCACCCCTCCTTGGATTCCCCTAGGTCTCTAGTTTTCAGAAATGCACAGATTTGGTAGGTTTCCCTAGGTGCCGGCTGAGCTAGAGGCCAAAATCTACAGGTAGGCACTTTGCAAAAAACACCTCTGTTTTCTTTCAAAAATGTGGATGTGTCCACGTTGCGCTTTGGGGCGTTTCCTGTCGCGGACACTAGGCCTACCCACACAAGTGAGGTATCATTTTTATCGGGAGACTTGGGGGAACGCTGAGTGGAAGGAAATTTGTGGCTCCTCTCAGATTCCAGAACTTTCTGCCACAGAAATGTGAGGAACATGTGTTTTTTTAGCCAAATTTTGAGGTTTGCAAAGGATTCTGGGTAACAGAAACTGGTCCGAGCCCTGCAAGTCACCCCTCCTTGGATTCCCCTAGGTCTTTAGTTTTCAGAAATGCACAGGTTTGGTAGGTTTCCCTAGGTGCCGGCTGAGCTAGAGGCCAAAATCTACAGGTAGGCACTTTGCAAAAAATACCTCTGTTTTCTTTAAAAAATGTGGATGTGTCCACGTTGCGCTTTGGGGCGTTTCCTGTCGCGGGCGCTAGGCCTACCCACACAAGTGAGGTATCATTTTTATCGGGAGACTTGGGGGAACGCTGGGTGGAAGGAAATTTGTGGCTCCTCTCAGATTCCAGAACTTTCTGCCACAGAAATGTGAGGAACATGTGTTTTTTTAGCCAAATTTTGAGGTTTGCAAAGGATTCTGGGTAACAGAACCTGGTCTGAGCCCCGCAAGTCAGCCCTCCTTGGATTCCCCTAGGTCTCTAGTTTTCAGAAATGCACAGGTTTGGTAGGTTTCCCTAGGTGCCGGCTGAGCTAGAGGCCAAACTCTACAGGTAGGCACTTCGCAAAAAACACCTCTGTTTTCTTTAAAAAATTTGGATGTGTCCACGTTGCGCTTTGGGGCGTTTCCTGTCGCGGGTGATAGGCCTACCCACACAAGTGAGGTATAATTTTTATCGGGAGACTTGGGGGAATGCTGGGTGGAATGAAATTTGTGGCTCCTCTCAGATTCCAGAACTTTCTGCCACAGAAATGTGAGGAACATGTGTTTTTTTAGCTAAATTTTTAGATTTGCAAAGGATTCTGGGTAACAGAACCTGGTCCGAGCCCCGCAAGTTACCCCTCCATGGATTCCCCTAGGTCTCTAGTTTTCAGAAATGCACAGGTTTGGTAGGTTTCCCTAGGTGCCGGCTGAGCTAGAGGCCAAAATCTACAGGTAGGCACTTCGCAAAAAACACCTCTGTTTTCTTTCAAAAATTTGGATGTGTCCACGTTGCGCTTTGGTGCGTTTCCTGTCGCGGGCGCTAGGCCTACCCACACAAGTGAGGTATCATTTTTATCGGGAGACTTGGGGGAACGCTGGATGGAAGGAAATTTGTGGCTCCTCTCAGATTCCAGAACTTTCTGCCACAGAAATGTGAGGAACATGTGTTTTTTTAGCCAAATTTTGAGGTTTGCAAAGGATTCTGGGTTACAGAACCTGGTCCGAGCACCGCAAGTCACCCCTCCTTGGATTCCCCTAGGTCTCTAGTTTCCAGAAATGCACAGGTTTGGTAGGTTTCCCTAGGTGCTGGCTGAGCTAGAGGCCAAAATCTACAGGTAGGCACTTCGCAAAAAACACCTCTGTTTTCTTTCAAAAATTTGGATGTGTCCACGTTGCGCTTTGGGGCGTTTCCTGTCGTGGGCGCTAGGCCTACCCACACAAGTGAGGTATCATTTTTATCGGGAGACTTGGGGGAACGCTGGGTGGAAGGAAATTTGTGGCTCCTCTCAGATTCCAGAACTTTCTGCCACAGAAATGTGAGGAACATGTGTTTTTTTAGCCAAATTTTGAGGTTTGCAAAGGATTCTGGGTAAGAGAACCTGGTCCGAGCCCCGCAAGTCACCCCTCCTTGGATTCCCCTAGGTCTCTAGTTTTCAGAAATGCACAGGTCTGGTAGGTTTCCATAGTTGTCGGCTGAGCTAGAGGCCAAAATCTACAGGTAGGCACTTTGCAAAAAACACCTCTGTTTTCTTTCAAAAATGTGGATGTGTCCACGTTGCGCTTTGGGGCGTTTCCTGTCGCGGACACTAGGCCTACCCACACAAGTGAGGTATCATTTTTATCGGGAGACTTGGGGGAACGCTGAGTGGAAGGAAATTTGTGGCTCCTCTCAGATTCCAGAACTTTCTGCCACAGAAATGTGAGGAACATGTGTTTTTTTAGCCAAATTTTGAGGTTTGCAAAGGATTCTGGGTAACAGAAACTGGTCCGAGCCCTGCAAGTCACCCCTCCTTGGATTCCCCTAGGTCTTTAGTTTTCAGAAATGCACAGGTTTGGTAGGTTTCCCTAGGTGCCGGCTGAGCTAGAGGCCAAAATCTACAGGTAGGCACTTCGCAAAAAATACCTCTGTTTTCTTTAAAAAATGTGGATGTGTCCACGTTGCGCTTTGGGGCGTTTCCTGTCGCGGGCGCTAGGCCTACCCACACAAGTGAGGTATCATTTTTATCGGGAGACTTGGGGGAACGCTGGGTGGAAGGAAATTTGTGGCTCCTCTCAGATTCCAGAACTTTCTGCCACAGAAATGTGAGGAACATGTGTTTTTTTAGCCAAATTTTGAGGTTTGCAAAGGATTCTGGGTAACAGAACCTGGTCTGAGCCCCGCAAGTCAGCCCTCCTTGGATTCCCCTAGGTCTCTAGTTTTCAGAAATGCACAGGTTTGGTAGGTTTCCCTAGGTGCCGGCTGAGCTAGAGGCCAAACTCTACAGGTAGGCACTTCGCAAAAAACACCTCTGTTTTCTTTAAAAAATTTGGATGTGTCCACGTTGCGCTTTGGGGCGTTTCCTGTCGCGGGTGCTAGGCCTACCCACACAAGTGAGATATAATTTTTATCGGGAGACTTGGGGGAACGCTGGGTGGAATGAAATTTGTGGCTCCTCTCAGATTCCAGAACTTTCTGCCACAGAAATGTGAGGAACATGTGTTTTTTTAGCTAAATTTTTAGATTTGCAAAGGATTCTGGGTAACAGAACCTGGTCCGAGCCCCGCAAGTTACCCCTCCATGGATTCCCCTAGGTCTCTAGTTTTCAGAAATGCACAGGTTTGGTAGGTTTCCCTAGGTGCCGGCTGAGCTAGAGGCCAAAATCTACAGGTAGGCACTTCGCAAAAAACACCTCTGTTTTCTTTCAAAAATTTGGATGTGTCCACGTTGCGCTTTGGGGCGTTTCCTGTCGCGGGCGCTAGGCCTACCCACACAAGTGAGGTATCATTTTTATCGGGAGACTTGGGGGAACGCTGGATGGAAGGAAATTTGTGGCTCCTCTCAGATTCCAGAACTTTCTGCCACAGAAATGTGAGGAACATGTGTTTTTTTAGCCAAATTTTGAGGTTTGCAAAGGATTCTGGGTTACAGAACCTGGTCCGAGCACCGCAAGTCACCCCTCCTTGGATTCCCCTAGGTCTCTAGTTTCCAGAAATGCACAGGTTTGGTAGGTTTCCCTAGGTGCTGGCTGAGCTAGAGGCCAAAATCTACAGGTAGGCACTTCGCAAAAAACACCTCTGTTTTCTTTCAAAAATTTGGATGTGTCCACGTTGCGCTTTGGGGCGTTTCCTGTCGTGGGCGCTAGGCCTACCCACACAAGTGAGGTATCATTTTTATCGAGAGACTTGGGGGAACGCTGGGTGGAAGGAAATTTGTGGCTCCTCTCAGATTCCAGAACTTTCTGCCACAGAAATGTGAGGAACATGTGTTTTTTTAGCCAAATTTTGAGGTTTGCAAAGGATTCTGGGTAACAGAACCTGGTCCGAGCCCCGCAAGTCACCCCTCCTTGGATTCCCCTAGGTCTCTAGTTTTCAGAAATGCACAGGTTTGGTAGGTTTCCCTAGGTGCCGGCTGAGCTAGAGGCCAAAATCTACAGGTAGGCACTTCGCAAAAAACACCTCTGTTTTCTTTCAAAAATTTGGATGTGTCCACGTTGCGCTTTGGGGCGTTTCCTGTCGCGGGCGCTAGGCCTACCCACACAAGTGAGGTATCATTTTTATCGGGAGACTTGGGGGAACGCTGGGTGGAAGGAAATTTGTGGCTCCTCTCAGATTCCAGAACTTTCTGCCACAGAAATGTGAGGAACATGTGTTTTTTTAGCCAAATTTTTAGGTTTGCAAAGGATTCTGGGTAACAGAACCTGGTCCGAGACCCGCAAGTCACCCCTCCTTGGATTCCCCTAGGTCTCTAGTTTTCAGAAATGCACAGGTTTGGTAGGTTTCCCTAGGTGCCGGCTGAGCTAGAGGCCAAAATCTACAGGTAGGCACTTTGCAAAAAACACCTCTGTTTTCTTTCAAAAATGTGGATGTGTCCACGTTGCGCTTTGGGGCGTTTCCTGTCGCGGACACTAGGCCTACCCACACAAGTGAGGTATCATTTTTATCGGGAGACTTGGGGGAACGCTGAGTGGAAGGAAATTTGTGGCTCCTCTCAGATTCCAGAACTTTCTGCCACAGAAATGTGAGGAACATGTGTTTTTTTAGCCAAATTTTGAGGTTTGCAAAGGATTCTGGGTAACAGAAACTGGTCCGAGCCCTGCAAGTCACCCCTCCTTGGATTCCCCTAGGTCTTTAGTTTTCAGAAATGCACAGGTTTGGTAGGTTTCCCTAGGTGCCGGCTGAGCTAGAGGCCAAAATCTACAGGTAGGCACTTCGCAAAAAATACCTCTGTTTTCTTTAAAAAATGTGGATGTGTCCACGTTGCGCTTTGGGGCGTTTCCTGTCGCGGGCGCTAGGCCTACCCACACAAGTGAGGTATCATTTTTATCGGGAGACTTGGGGGAACGCTGGGTGGAAGGACATTTGTGGCTCCTCTCAGATTCCAGAACTTTCTGCCACAGAAATGTGAGGAACATGTGTTTTTTTAGCCAAATTTTGAGGTTTGCAAAGGATTCTGGGTAACAGAACCTGGTCTGAGCCCCGCAAGTCAGCCCTCCTTGGATTCCCCTAGGTCTCTAGTTTTCAGAAATGCACAGGTTTGGTAGGTTTCCCTAGGTGCCGGCTGAGCTAGAGGCCAAACTCTACAGGTAGGCACTTCGCAAAAAACACCTCTGTTTTCTTTAAAAAATTTGGATGTGTCCACGTTGCGCTTTGGGGCGTTTCCTGTCGCGGGTGCTAGGCCTACCCACACAAGTGAGGTATAATTTTTATCGGGAGACTTGGGGGAACGCTGGGTGGAATGAAATTTGTGGCTCCTCTCAGATTCCAGAACTTTCTGCCACAGAAATGTGAGGAACATGTGTTTTTTTAGCTAAATTTTTAGATTTGCAAAGGATTCTGGGTAACAGAACCTGGTCCGAGCCCCGCAAGTTACCACTCCATGGATTCCCCTAGGTCTCTAGTTTTCAGAAATGCACAGGTTTGGTAGGTTTCCCTAGGTGCCGGCTGAGCTAGAGGCCAAAATCTACAGGTAGGCACTTCGCAAAAAACACCTCTGTTTTCTTTCAAAAATTTGGATGTGTCCACGTTGCGCTTTGGGGCGTTTCCTGTCGCGGGCGCTAGGCCTACCCACACAAGTGAGGTATCATTTTTATCGGGAGACTTGGGGGAACGCTGGATGGAAGGAAATTTGTGGCTCCTCTCAGATTCCAGAACTTTCTGCCACAGAAATGTGAGGAACATGTGTTTTTTTAGCCAAATTTTGAGGTTTGCAAAGGATTCTTGGTAACAGAACCTGGTCCGAGCCCCGCAAGTTACACCTCCTTGGATTCCCCTAGGTCTCTAGTTGTCAGAAATGCACAGGTTTGGTAGGTTTCCCCAGGTGCCGGCTGAGTTAGAGGCCAAAATCTACAGGTAGGCACTTCGCAAAAAACACCTCTGTTTTCTTTAAAAAATTTGGATGTGTCCACGTTGCGCTTTGGGGCGTTTCCTGTCGTGGGCGCTAGGCCTACCCACACAAGTGAGGTATCATTTTTATCGGGAGACTTGGGGGAACGCTGGGTGGAATGAAATTTGTGGCTCCTCTCAGATTCCAGAACTTTCTGCCACAGAAATGTGAGGAACATGTGTTTTTTTAGCCAAATTTTGAGGTTTGCAAAGGATTCTGGGTAACAGAACCTGGTCCGAGCCCCGCAAGTCACCCCTCCTTGGATTCCCCTAGGTCTCTAGTTTTCAGAAATGCACAGGTTTGGTAGGTTTCCCTAGGTGCCGGCTGAGCTAGGGGCCAAAATCTACAGGTAGGCACTTCGCAAAAAACACCTCTGTTTTCTTTCAAAAATGTGTATGTGTCCACGTTGCGCTTTGGGGCGTTTCCTGTCGCGGGCGCAAGGCCTACCCACACAAGTGAGGTATCATTTTTATCGGGAGACTTGGGGGAACGCTGGGTGGAAGGAAATTTGTGGCTCCTCTCAGATTCCAGAACTTTCTGCCACAGAAATGTGAGGAACATGTGTTTTTTTAGCCACATTTTGTGGTTTGCAAAGGATTCTGGGTAACAGAACCTGGTCCGAGCCCCGTAAGTCACCCCTCCTTGGATTTCCCCTAGGTCTCTAGTTTTCAGAAATGCACAGGTTTGGTAGGTTTCCCTAGGTGCCGGCTGAGCTAGAGGCAAAAATCTACAGGTAGGCACTTTGCAAAAAACACCTCTGTTTTCTTTAAAAAGTTTGGATGTGTCCACGTTTCGCTTTGGGGCGTTTCCTGTCGCGGGCGCTAGGCCTACCCACACAAGTGAGGTATCATTTTTATCGGGAGACTTGGGGGAACGCTGGGTGGAAGGACATTTGTGGCTCCTCTCAGATTCCAGAACTTTCTGCCACAGAAATCTGAGGAACATGTGTTTTTTTAGCCACATTTTGAGGTTTGCAAAGGATTCTGGGTAACAGAACCTGGTCCGAGCCCCGCAAGTCACCCCTCCTTGGATTTCCCCTAGGTCTCTAGTTTTCAGAAATGCACAGGTTTGGTAGGTTTCCCTAGGTGCCGGCTGAGCTAGAGGCCAAAATCTACAGGTAGGCACTTCGCAAAAAACACCTCTGTTTTCTTTAAAAAATTTGGATGTGTCCACGTTGCGCTTTGGGGCGTTTCCTGTCGCGGGTGCTAGGCCTACCCACACAAGTGAGGTATCATTTTTATCGGGAGACTTGGGGGAACGCTGGGTGGAAGGAAATTTGTGGCTCCTCTCAGATTCCAGAACTTTCTGCCACAGAAATGTGAGGAACATGTGTTTTTTTAGCCACATTTTGAGGTTTGCAAAGGATTCTGAGTAACAGAACCTGGTCCGAGCCCCGCAAGTTACCCCTCCATGGATTCCCCTACGTCTCTAGTTTTCAGAAATGCACAGGTTTGGTAGGTTTCCCTGGGTTCCGGCTGAGCTAGAGGCCAAAATCTACAGGTAGGCACTTCGCAAAAAATACCTCTGTTTTCTTTAAAAAATGTGGATGTGTCCACGTTGCGCTTTGGGGCGTTTCCTGTCGCGGGCGCTAGGCCTACCCACACAAGTGAGGTATCATTTTTATCGGGAGACTTGGGGGAACGCTGCGTGGAATGAAATTTGTGGCTCCTCTCAGATTCCAGAACTTTCTGCCACAGAAATGTGAGGAACATGTGTTTTTTTAGCCAAATTTTGAGGTTTGCAAAGATTTCTGGGTAACAGAACCTGGTCTGAGCCCCGCAAGTCAGCCCTCCTTGGATTCCCCTAGGTCTCTAGTTTTCAGAAATGCACAGGTTTGGTAGGTTTCCCTAGGTGCCGGCTGAGCTAGAGGCCAAACTCTACAGGTAGGCACTTCGCAAAAAACACCTCTGTTTTCTTTAAAAAATTTGGATGTGTCCACGTTGCGCTTTGGGGCGTTTCCTGTCGCGGGTGCTAGGCCTACCCACACAAGTGAGGTATAATTTTTATCGGGAGACTTGGGGGAACGCTGGGTGGAATGAAATTTGTGGCTCCTCTCAGATTCCAGAACTTTCTGCCACAGAAATGTGAGGAACATGTGTTTTTTTAGCTAAATTTTTAGATTTGCAAAGGATTCTGGGTAACAGAACCTGGTCCGAGCCCCGCAAGTTACCCCTCCATGGATTCCCCTAGGTCTCTAGTTTTCAGAAATGCACAGGTTTGGTAGGTTTCCCTAGGTGCCGGCTGAGCTAGAGGCCAAAATCTACAGGTAGGCACTTCGCAAAAAACACCTCTGTTTTCTTTCAAAAATTTGGATGTGTCCACGTTGCGCTTTGGTGCGTTTCCTGTCGCGGGCGCTAGGCCTACCCACACAAGTGAGGTATCATTTTTATCGGGAGACTTGGGGGAACGCTGGATGGAAGGAAATTTGTGGCTCCTCTCAGATTCCAGAACTTTCTGCCACAGAAATGTGAGGAACATGTGTTTTTTTAGCCAAATTTTGAGGTTTGCAAAGGATTCTGGGTAACAGAACCTGGTCCGAGCCCCGCAAGTTACACCTCCTTGGATTCCCCTAGGTCTCTAGTTGTCAGAAATGCACAGGTTTGGTAGGTTTCCCTAGGTGCCGGCTGAGTTAGAGGCTAAAATCTACAGGTAGGCACTTCGCAAAAAACACCTCTGTTTTCTTTCAAAAATTTGGATGTGTCCACGTTGCGCTTTGGGGCGTTTCGTGTCACGGGCGCTAGGCCTACCCACACAAGTGAGGTATCATTTTTATCGGGAGACTTGGGGGAACGCTGGGTGGAAGGAAATTTGTGGCTCCTCTCAGATTCCAGAACTTTCTGCCACAGAAATGTGAGGAACATGTGTTTTTTTAGCCAAATTTTGAGGTTTGCAAAGGATTCTGGGTAACAGAACCTGGTCCGAGCCCCGCAAGTCACCCCTCCTTGGATTTCCCCTAGGTCTCTAGTTTTCAGAAATGAACAGGTTTTGTAGGTTTCCCTAGGTGCCGGCTGAGCTAGAGGCCAAAATCTACAGGTAGGCACTTCGCAAAAAACACCTCTGTTTTCTTTCAAAAATTTGGATGTGTCCACGTTGTGCTTTGGGGCATTTCCTGTCGCGGGCTCTATGCCTACCCACACAAGTGAGGTATAATTTTTATCGGGAGACTTGGGGGAACGCTGGGTGGAATGAAATTTGTGGCTCCTCTCAGATTCCAGAACTTTCTGCCACAGAAATGTGAGGAACATGTGTTTTGTTAGCCAAATTTTGAGGTTTGCAAAGGATTCTGGGTTACAGAACCTGGTCCGAGCCCCGCAAGTCACCCCTCCTTGGATTCCCCTAGGTCTTTAGTTTTCAGAAATGCACAGGTTTGGTAGGTTTCCCTAGGTGCTGGCTGAGCTAGAGGCCAAAATCTACAGGTAGGCACTTCGCAAAAAACACCTCTGTTTTCTTTAAAAAATTTGGATGTGTCCACGTTGCGCTTTGGGGCGTTTCCTGTCGTGGGCGCTAGGCCTACCCACACAAGTGAGGTATCATTTTTATCGGGAGACTTGGGGGAACGCTGGGTGGAATGAAATTTGTGGCTCCTCTCAGATTCCAGAACTTTCTGCCACAGAAATGTGAGGAACATGTGTTTTTTTAGCCAAATTTTGAGGTTTGCAAAGGATTCTGGGTAACAGAACCTGGTCCGAGCCCCGCAAGTCACCCCTCCTTGGATTCCCCTAGGTCTCTAGTTTTCAGAAATGCACAGGTTTGGTAGGTTTCCCTAGGTGCCGGCTGAGCTAGAGGCAAAAATCTACAGGTAGGCACTTCGCAAAAAACACCTCTGTTTTCTTTAAAAAGTTTGGATGTGTCCACGTTTCGCTTTGGGGCGTTTCCTGTCGCGGGCGCTAGGCCTACCCACACAAGTGAGGTATCATTTTTATCGGGAGACTTGGGGGAACGCTGGGTGGAAGGACATTTGTGGCTCCTCTCAGATTCCAGAACTTTCTGCCACAGAAATGTGAGGAACATGTGTTTTTTTAGCCAAATTTTGAGGTTTGCAAAGGATTCTGGGTAACAGAACCTGGTCCGAGCCCTGCAAGTCACCCCTCCTTGGATTTCCCCTAGGTCTCTAGTTTTCAGAAATGCACAGGTTTGGTAGGTTTCCCTAGGTGCCGGCTGAGCTAAAGGCCAAAATCTACAGGTAGGCACTTCGCAAAAAACACCTCTGTTTTCTTTCAAAAATTTGGATGTGTCCACCTTGCGCTTTGGGGCGTTTCCTGTCGCGGGCGCTAGGCCTACCCACACAAGTGAGGTATCATTTTTATCGGGAGACTTGGGGGAACGCTGGGTGGAAGGAAATTTGTGGCTCCTCTCAGATTCCAGAACTTTCTGCCACAGAAATGTGAGGAACATGTGTTTTTTTAGCCAAATTTTGAGGTTTGCAAAGGATTCTGGGTAAAGAAACCTGGTTCGATCCCCGCAAGTCACACCTCCTTGGATTCCCCTAGGTCTCTAGTTTTCAGAAATGCACAGGTTTGGTAGGTTTCCTTAGTTGCCAGCTGAGCTAGAGGCCAAAATCTACAGGTAGGCACTTCGCAAAAAACACCTCTGTTTTCTTTCAAAAATTTGGATGTGTCCACGTTGCGCTTTGGGGCGTTTCCTGTCGCGGGCGCTAGGCCTACCCACACAAGTGAGGTATCATTTTTATCGGGAGACTTGGGGGAACGCTGGGTGGAAGGAAATTTGTGGCTCCTCTCAGATTCCAGAACTTTCTGCCACAGAAATGTGAGGAACATGTGTTTTTTTAGCCAAATTTTGAGGTTTGCAAAGGATTCTGGGTAACAGAACCTGGTCCGAGCCCCGCAAGTCACCCCTCCTTGGATTCCCCTAGGTCTCTAGTTTTCAGAAATGCACAGGTTTGGTAGGTTTCCATAGTTGTCGGCTGAGCTAGAGGCCAAAATCTACAGGTAGGCACTTCGCAAAAAACACCTCTGTTTTCTTTTAAAAATTTGGATGTGTCCACGTTGCGCTTTGGGGCGTTTCCTGTCGCGGGCGCTAGGCCTACCCACACAAGTGAGGTATCATTTTTATCGGGAGACTTGGGGGAACGCTGGGTGGAAGGAAATTTGTGGCTCCTCTCAGATTCCAGAACTTTTGGCACAGAAATGTGAGGAACATGTGTTTTTTTAGCCAAATTTTGAGGTTTGCAAAGGATTCTGGGTAACAGAACCTGGTCCGAGCCCCGCAAGTCACCCCTCCTTGGATTCCCCTAGGTCTCTAGTTTTCAGAAATGCACAGGTTTGGTAGGTTTCCCTAGGTGCCGGCTGAGCTAGAGGCCAAAATCTACAGGTAGGCACTTCGCAATAAACACCTCTGTTTTCTTTAAAAAATGTGGATGTGTCCACGTTGCGCTTTGGGGCGTTTCCTGTCGCGGGCGCTAGGCCTACCCACACAAGTGAGGTATCATTTTTATCGGGAGACTTGGGGGAACGCTGAGTGGAAGGAAATTTGTGGCTCCTCTCAGATTCCAGAACTTTCTGCCACAGAAATGTGAGGAACATGTGTTTTTTTAGCCAAATTTTGAGGTTTGCAAAGGATTCTGGGTAACAGAACCTGGTCCGAGCCCTGCAAGTCACCCCTCCTTGGATTCCCCTAGGTCTCTAGTTTTCAGAAATGCACAGGTTTGGTAGGTTTCCCTAGGTGCCGGCTGAGCTAGAGGCAAAAATCTACAGGTAGGCACTTCGCAAAAAATACCTCTGTTTTCTTTAAAAAGTTTGGATGTGTCCACGTTTCGCTTTGGGGCGTTTCCTGTCGCGGGCGCTAGGCCTACCCACACAAGTGAGGTATCATTTTTATCGGGAGACTTGGGGGAACGCTGGGTGGAATGAAATTTGTGGCTCCTCTCAGATTCCAGAACTTTCTGCCACAGAAATGTGAGGAACATGTGTTTTTTTAGCCAAATTTTGAGGTTTGCAAAGGATTCTGGGTAACAGAACCTGGTCCGAGCCCCGCAAGTCATCCCTCCTTGGATTCCCCTAGGTCTCTAGTTTTCAGAAATGCACAGGTTTGGTAGGTTTCCCTAGGTGCTGGCTGAGCTAGAGGCCAAAATCTACAGGTAGGCACTTCGCAAAAAACACCTCTGTTTTCTTTCAAAAATTTGGATGTGTCCACGTTGCGCTTTGGGGCGTTTCCTGTCGCGGGCGCTAGGCCTACCCACACAAGTGAGGTATCATTTTTATCGGGAGACTTGGGGGAACGCTGGGTGGAAGGAAATTTGTGGCTCCTCTCAGATTCCAGAACTTTCTGCCACAGAAATGTGAGGAACATGTGTTTTTTTAGCCAAATTTTGAGGTTTGCAAAGGATTCTGGGTAAAGAAACCTGGTTCGATCCCCGCAAGTCACCCCTCCTTGGATTCCCCTAGGTCTCTAGTTTTCAGAAATGCACAGGTTTGGTAGGTTTCCATAGGTGCCGGCTGAGCTAGAGGCAAAAATCTACAGGTAGGCACTTCGCAAAAAACACCTCTGTTTTCTTTTAAAAATTTGGATGTGTCCACGTTGCGCTTTGGGGCGTTTCCTGTCGCGGGCGCTAGGCCTACCCACACAAGTGAGGTATCATTTTTATCGGGAGACTTGGGGGAACGCTGGGTGGAATGAAATTTGTGGCTCCTCTCAGATTCCAGAACTTTCTGCCACAGAAATGTGAGGAACATGTGTTTTTTTAGCCAAATTTTGAGGTTTGCAAAGGATTCTGGGTAAAGAAACCTGGTTCGATCCCCGCAAGTCACACCTCCTTGGATTCCCCTAGGTCTCTAGTTTTCAGAAATGCACAGGTTTGGTAGGTTTCCTTAGTTGCCGGCTGAGCTAGAGGCCAAAATCTACAGGTAGGCACTTCGCAAAAAACACCTCTGTTTTCTTTCAAAAATTTGGAAGTGTCCACGTTGCGCTTTGGGGCGTGTCCTGTCGCGGGCGCTAGGCCTACCCACACAAGTGAGGTATCATTTTTATCGGGAGACTTGGGGGAACGCTGGGTGGAAGGAAATTTGTGGCTCCTCTCAGATTCCAGAACTTTCTGCCACAGAAATGTGAGGAACATGTGTTTTTTTAGCCAAATTTTGAGGTTTGCAAAGATTTCTGGGTAACAGAACCTGGTCTGAGCCCCGCAAGTCAGCCCTCCTTGGATTCCCCTAGGTCTCTAGTTTTCAGAAATGCACAGGTTTGGTAGGCTTCCCTAGGTGCCGGCTGAGCTAGAGGCCAAACTCTACAGGTAGGCACTTCGCAAAAAACACCTCTGTTTTCTTTAAAAAATTTGGATGTGTCCACGTTGCGCTTTGGGGCGTTTCCTGTCGCGGGTGCTAAGCCTACCCACACAAGTGAGGTATCATTTTTATCGGGAGACTTGGGGGAACGCTGGGTGGAAGGAAATTTGTGGCTCCTCTCAGATTCCAGAACTTTCTGCCACAGAAATGTGAGGAACATGTGTTTTTTTAGCCACATTTTGAGGTTTGCAAAGGATTCTGAGTAACAGAACCTGGTCCGAGCCCCGCAAGTTACCCCTCCATGGATTCCCCTACGTCTCTAGTTTTCAGAAATGCACAGGTTTGGTAGGTTTCCCTGGGTTCCGGCTGAGCTAGAGGTCAAAATCTACAGGTAGGCACTTCGCAAAAAACACCTCTGTTTTCTTTCAAAAATGTGGATGTGTCCACGTTGCGCTTTGGGGCGTTTCCTGTCGCGGGTGCTAAGCCTACCCACACAAGTGAGGTATCATTTTTATCGGGAGACTTGGGGGAACGCTGGGTGGAAGGAAATTTGTGGCTCCTCTCAGATTCCAGAACTTTCTGCCACAGAAATTTGAGGAACATGTGTTTTTTTAGCCAAATTTTGAGGTTTGCAAAGGATTCTGGGTAACAGAACCTGGTCCGAGCCCCGCAAGTCACCCCTCCTTGGATTTCCCCTAGGTCTCTAGTTTTCAGAAATGAACAGGTTTGGTAGGTTTCCCTAGGAGCCGGCTGAGCTAGAGGCCAAAATCTACAGGTAGGCACTTCGCAAAAAACACCTCTGTTTTCTTTCAAAAATTTGGATGTGTCCATGTTGTGCTTTGGGGCATTTCCTGTCGCGGGCTCTAGGCCTACCCACACAAGTGAGGTATCATTTTTTTCGGGAGACTTGGGGGAACGCTGGGTGGAATGAAATTTGTGGCTCCTCTCAGATTCCAGAACTTTCTGCCACAGAAATTTGAGGAACATGTGTTTTGTTAGCCAAATTTTGAGGTTTGCAAAGGATTCTGGGTTACAGAACCTGGTCCGAGCACCGCAAGTCACCCCTCCTTGGATTCCCCTAGGTCTCTAGTTTCCAGAAATGCACAGGTTTGGTAGGTTTCCCTAGGTGCTGGCTGAGCTAGAGGCCAAAATCTACAGGTAGGCACTTCGCAAAAAACACCTCTGTTTTCTTTCAAAAATTTGGATGTGTCCACGTTGCGCTTTGGGGCGTTTCCTGTCGTGGGCGCTAGGCCTACCCACACAAGTGAGGTATCATTTTTATCGGGAGACTTGGGGGAACGCTCGGTGGAAGGAAATTTGTGGCTCCTCTCAGATTCCAGAAATTTCTGCCACAGAAATGTGAGGAACATGTGTTTTTTTAGCCAAATTTTGAGGTTTGCAAAGGATTCTGGGTAACAGAACCTGGTCCGAGCCCCGCAAGTCACCCCTCCTTGGATTCCCCTAGGTCTCTAGTTTTCAGAAATGCACAGGTTTGGTAGGTTTCCATAGTTGTCGGCTGAGCTAGAGGCCAAAATCTACAGGTAGGCACTTCGCAAAAAACACCTCTGTTTTCTTTCAAAAATTTGGATGTGTCCACGTTGCGCTTTGGGGCGTTTCCTGTCGCGGGCGCTAGGCCTACCCACACAAGTGAGGTATCATTTTTATCGGGAGACTTGGGGGAACGCTGGGTGGAAGGAAATTTGTGGCTCCTCTCAGATTCCAGAACTTTCTGCCACAGAAATGTGAGGAACATGTGTTTTTTTAGCCAAATTTTTAGGTTTGCAAAGGATTCTGGGTAACAGAACCTGGTCCGAGCCCCGCAAGTCACCCCTCCTTGGATTCCCCTAGGTCTCTAGTTTTCAGAAATGCACAGGTTTGGTAGGTTTCCCTAGGTGCCGGCTGAGCTAGAGGCCAAAATCTACAGGTAGGCACTTTGCAAAAAACACCTCTGTTTTCTTTCAAAAATGTGGATGTGTCCACGTTGCGCTTTGGGGCGTTTCCTGTCGCGGGCACTAGGCCTACCCACACAAGTGAGGTATCATTTTTATCGGGAGACTTGGGGGAACGCTGAGTGGAAGGAAATTTGTGGCTCCTCTCAGATTCCAGAACTTTCTGCCACAGAAATGTGAGGAACATGTGTTTTTTTAGCCAAATTTTGAGGTTTGCAAAGGATTCTGGGTAACAGAAACTGGTCCGAGCCCTGCAAGTCACCCCTCCTTGGATTCCCCTAGGTCTTTAGTTTTCAGAAATGCACAGGTTTGGTAGGTTTCCCTAGGTGCCGGCTGAGCTAGAGGCCAAAATCTACAGGTAGGCACTTCGCAAAAAATACCTCTGTTTTCTTTAAAAAATGTGGATGTGTCCACGTTGCGCTTTGGGGCGTTTCCTGTCGCGGGCGCTAGGCCTACCCACACAAGTGAGGTATCATTTTTATCGGGAGACTTGGGGGAACGCTGGGTGGAAGGAAATTTGTGGCTCCTCTCAGATTCCAGAACTTTCTGCCACAGAAATGTGAGGAACATGTGTTTTTTTAGCCAAATTTTGAGGTTTGCAAAGGATTCTGGGTAACAGAACCTGGTCTGAGCCCCGCAAGTCAGCCCTCCTTGGATTCCCCTAGGTCTCTAGTTTTCAGAAATGCACAGGTTTGGTAGGTTTCCCTAGGTGCCGGCTGAGCTAGAGGCCAAACTCTACAGGTAGGCACTTCGCAAAAAACACCTCTGTTTTCTTTAAAAAATTTGGATGTGTCCACGTTGCGCTTTGGGGCGTTTCCTGTCGCGGGTGCTAGGCCTACCCACACAAGTGAGGTATAATTTTTATCGGGAGACTTGGGGGAACGCTGGGTGGAATGAAATTTGTGGCTCCTCTCAGATTCCAGAACTTTCTGCCACAGAAATGTGAGGAACATGTGTTTTTTTAGCTAAATTTTTAGATTTGCAAAGGATTCTGGGTAACAGAACCTGGTCCGAGCCCCGCAAGTTACCCCTCCATGGATTCCCCTAGGTCTCTAGTTTTCAGAAATGCACAGGTTTGGTAGGTTTCCCTAGGTGCCGGCTGAGCTAGAGGCCAAAATCTACAGGTAGGCACTTCGCAAAAAACACCTCTGTTTTCTTTCAAAAATTTGGATGTGTCCACGTTGCGCTTTGGGGCGTTTCCTGTCGCGGGCGCTAGGCCTACCCACACAAGTGAGGTATCATTTTTATCGGGAGACTTGGGGGAACGCTGGATGGAAGGAAATTTGTGGCTCCTCTCAGATTCCAGAACTTTCTGCCACAGAAATGTGAGGAACATGTGTTTTTTTAGCCAAATTTTGAGGTTTGCAAAGGATTCTTGGTAACAGAACCTGGTCCGAGCCCCGCAAGTTACACCTCCTTGGATTCCCCTAGGTCTCTAGTTGTCAGAAATGCACAGGTTTGGTAGGTTTCCCTAGGTGCCGGCTGAGTTAGAGGCCAAAATCTACAGGTAGGCACTTCGCAAAAAACACCTCTGTTTTCTTTCAAAAATTTGGATGTGTCCACGTTGCGCTTTGGGGCGTTTCCTGTCGCGGGCGCTAGGCCTACCCACACAAGTGAGGTATCATTTTTATCGGGAGACTTGGGGGAACGCTGGATGGAAGGAAATTTGTGGCTCCTCTCAGATTCCAGAACTTTCTGCCACAGAAATGTGAGGAACATGTGTTTTTTTAGCCAAATTTTGAGGTTTGCAAAGGATTCTTGGTAACAGAACCTGGTCCGAGCCCCGCAAGTTACACCTCCTTGGATTCCCCTAGGTCTCTAGTTGTCAGAAATGCACAGGTTTGGTAGGTTTCCCTAGGTGCCGGCTGAGTTAGAGGCCAAAATCTACAGGTAGGCACTTCGCAAAAAACACCTCTGTTTTCTTTCAAAAATGTGGATGTGTCCACGTTGCGCTTTGGGGCGTTTCGTGTCACGGGCGCTAGGCCTACCCACACAAGTGAGGTATCATTTTTATCGGGAGACTTGGGGGAACGCTGGGTGGAAGGAAATTTGTGGCTCCTCTCAGATTCCAGAACTTTCTGCCACAGAAATGTGAGGAACATGTGTTTTTTTAGCCAAATTTTGAGGTTTACAAAGGATTCTGGGTAACAGAACCTGGTCCGAGCCCCGCAAGTCACCCCTCCTTGGATTTCCCCTAGGTCTCTAGTTTTCAGAAATGAACAGGTTTGGTAGGTTTCCCTAGGTGCCGGCTGAGCTAGAGGCCAAAATCTACAGGTAGGCACTTCGCAAAAAACACCTCTGTTTTCTTTCAAAAATTTGGATGTGTCCACGTTGTGCTTTGGGGCATTTCCTGTCGCGGGCTCTATGCCTACCCACACAAGTGAGGTATAATTTTTATCGGGAGACTTGGGGGAACGCTGGGTGGAATGAAATTTGTGGCTCCTCTCAGATTCCAGAACTTTCTGCCACAGAAATGTGAGGAACATGTGTTTTGTTAGCCAAATTTTGAGGTTTGCAAAGGATTCTGGGTTACAGAACCTGGTCCGAGCCCCGCAAGTCACCCCTCCTTGGATTCCCCTAGGTCTTTAGTTTTCAGAAATGCACAGGTTTGGTAGGTTTCCCTAGGTGCTGGCTGAGCTAGAGGCCAAAATCTACAGGTAGGCACTTCGCAAAAAACACCTCTGTTTTCTTTAAAAAATTTGGATGTGTCCACGTTGCGCTTTGGGGCGTTTCCTGTCGTGGGCGCTAGGCCTACCCACACAAGTGAGGTATCATTTTTATCGGGAGACTTGGGGGAACGCTGGGTGGAATGAAATTTGTGGCTCCTCTCAGATTCCAGAACTTTCTGCCACAGAAATGTGAGGAACATGTGTTTTTTTAGCCAAATTTTGAGGTTTGCAAAGGATTCTGGGTAACAGAACCTGGTCCGAGCCCCGCAAGTCACCCCTCCTTGGATTCCCCTAGGTCTCTAGTTTTCAGAAATGCACAGGTTTGGTAGGTTTCCCTAGGTGCCGGCTGAGCTAGGGGCCAAAATCTACAGGTAGGCACTTCGCAAAAAACACCTCTGTTTTCTTTCAAAAATGTGTATGTGTCCACGTTGCGCTTTGGGGCGTTTCCTGTCGCGGGCGCAAGGCCTACCCACACAAGTGAGGTATCATTTTTATCGGGAGACTTGGGGGAACGCTGGGTGGAAGGAAATTTGTGGCTCCTCTCAGATTCCAGAACTTTCTGCCACAGAAATGTGAGGAACATGTGTTTTTTTAGCCACATTTTGTGGTTTGCAAAGGATTCTGGGTAACAGAACCTGGTCCGAGCCCCGTAAGTCACCCCTCCTTGGATTTCCCCTAGGTCTCTAGTTTTCAGAAATGCACAGGTTTGGTAGGTTTCCCTAGGTGCCGGCTGAGCTAGAGGCAAAAATCTACAGGTAGGCACTTCGCAAAAAACACCTCTGTTTTCTTTAAAAAGTTTGGATGTGTCCACGTTTCGCTTTGGGGCGTTTCCTGTCGCGGGCGCTAGGCCTACCCACACAAGTGAGGTATCATTTTTAACGGGAGACTTGGGGGAACGCTGGGTGGAAGGACATTTGTGGCTCCTCTCAGATTCCAGAACTTTCTGCCACAGAAATCTGAGGAACATGTGTTTTTTAGCCACATTTTGAGGTTTGCAAAGGATTCTGGGTAACAGAACCTGGTCCGAGCCCCGCAAGTCACCCCTCCTTGGATTTCCCCTAGGTCTCTAGTTTTCAGAAATGCACAGGTTTGGTAGGTTTCCCTAGGTGCCGGCTGAGCTAGAGGCCAAAATCTACAGGTAGGCACTTCGCAAAAAACACCTCTGTTTTCTTTAAAAAATTTGGATGTGTCCACGTTGCGCTTTGGGGCGTTTCCTGTCGCGGGTGCTAGGCCTACCCACACAAGTGAGGTATCATTTTTATCGGGAGACTTGGGGGAACGCTGGGTGGAAGGAAATTTGTGGCTCCTCTCAGATTCCAGAACTTTCTGCCACAGAAATGTGAGGAACATGTGTTTTTTTAGCCACATTTTGAGGTTTGCAAAGGATTCTGAGTAACAGAACCTGGTCCGAGCCCCGCAAGTTACCCCTCCATGGATTCCCCTACGTCTCTAGTTTTCAGAAATGCACAGGTTTGGTAGGTTTCCCTGGGTTCCGGCTGAGCTAGAGGTCAAAATCTTCAGGTAGGCACTTCGCAAAAAACACCTCTGTTTTCTTTCAAAAATGTGGATGTGTCCACGTTGCGCTTTGGGGCGTTTCCTGTCGCGGGTGCTAAGCCTACCCACACAAGTGAGGTATCATTTTTATCGGGAGACTTGGGGGAACGCTGGGTGGAAGGAAATTTGTGGCTCCTCTCAGATTCCAGAACTTTCTGCCACAGAAATGTGAGGAACATGTGTTTTTTTAGCCAAATTTTGAGGTTTGCAAAGGATTCTGGGTAACAGAACCTGGTCCGAGCCCCGCAAGTCACCCCTCCTTGGATTTCCCCTAGGTCTCTAGTTTTCAGAAATGAACAGGTTTGGTAGGTTTCCCTAGGAGCCGGCTGAGCTAGAGGCCAAAATCTACAGGTAGGCACTTCGCAAAAAACACCTCTGTTTTCTTTCAAAAATGTGGATGTGTCCATGTTGTGCTTTGGGGCATTTCCTGTCGCGGGCTCTAGGCCTACCCACAGAAGTGAGGTATCATTTTTTTCGGGAGACTTGGGGGAACGCTGGGTGGAATGAAATTTGTGGCTCCTCTCAGATTCCAGAACTTTCTGCCACAGAAATGTGAGGAACATGTGTTTTGTTAGCCAAATTTTGAGGTTTGCAAAGGATTCTGGGTTACAGAACCTGGTCCGAGCACCGCAAGTCACCCCTCCATGGATTCCCCTAGGTCTCTAGTTTCCAGAAATGCACAGGTTTGGTAGGTTTCCCTAGGTGCTGGCTGAGCTAGAGGCCAAAATCTACAGGTAGGCACTTCGCAAAAAACACCTCTGTTTTCTTTCAAAAATTTGGATGTGTCCACGTTGCGCTTTGGGGCGTTTCCTGTCGTGGGCGCTAGGCCTACCCACACAAGTGAGGTATCATTTTTATCGGGAGACTTGGGGGAACGCTGGGTGGAAGGAAATTTGTGGCTCCTCTCAGATTCCAGAACTTTCTGCCACAGAAATGTGAGGAACATGTGTTTTTTTAGCCAAATTTTGAGGTTTGCAAAGGATTCTGGGTAACAGAACCTGGTCCGAGCCCCGCAAGTCACCCCTCCTTGGATTCCCCTAGGTCTCTAGTTTTCAGAAATGCACAGGTTTGGTAGGTTTCCATAGTTGTCGGCTGAGCTAGAGGCCAAAATCTACAGGTAGGCACTTCGCAAAAAACACCTCTGTTTTCTTTCAAAAATTTGGATGTGTCCACGTTGCGCTTTGGGGCGTTTCCTGTCGCGGGCGCTAGGCCTACCCACAGAAGTGAGGTATCATTTTTATCGGGAGACTTGGGGGAACGCTGGGTGGAAGGAAATTTGTGGCTCCTCTCAGATTCCAGAACTTTCTGCCACAGAAATATGAGGAACATGTGTTTTTTTAGCCAAATTTTTAGGTTTGCAAAGGATTCTGGGTAACAGAACCTGGTCCGAGCCCCGCAAGTCACCCCTCCTTGGATTCCCCTAGGTCTCTAGTTTTCAGAAATGCACAGGTTTGGTAGGTTTCCCTAGGTGCCGGCTGAGCTAGAGGCCAAAATCTACAGGTAGGCACTTCGCAAAAAACACCTCTGTTTTCTTTCAAAAATTTGGATGTGTCCACGTTGCGCTTTGGGGCGTTTCCTGTCGTGGGCGCTAGGCCTACCCACACAAGTGAGGTATCATTTTTATCGGGAGACTTGGGGGAACGCTGGGTGGAAGGAAATTTGTGGCTCCTCTCAGATTCCAGAACTTTCTGCCACAGAAATGTGAGGAACATGTGTTTTTTTAGCCAAATTTTGAGGTTTGCAAAGGATTCTGGGTAACAGAACCTGGTCCGAGCCCCGCAAGTCACCCCTCCTTGGATTCCCCTAGGTCTCTAGTTTTCAGAAATGCACAGGTTTGGTAGGTTTCCATAGTTGTCGGCTGAGCTAGAGGCCAAAATCTACAGGTAGGCACTTCGCAAAAAACACCTCTGTTTTCTTTCAAAAATTTGGATGTGTCCACGTTGCGCTTTGGGGCGTTTCCTGTCGCGGGCGCTAGGCCTACCCACAGAAGTGAGGTATCATTTTTATCGGGAGACTTGGGGGAACGCTGGGTGGAAGGAAATTTGTGGCTCCTCTCAGATTCCAGAACTTTCTGCCACAGAAATATGAGGAACATGTGTTTTTTTAGCCAAATTTTTAGGTTTGCAAAGGATTCTGGGTAACAGAACCTGGTCCGAGCCCCGCAAGTCACCCCTCCTTGGATTCCCCTAGGTCTCTAGTTTTCAGAAATGCACAGGTTTGGTAGGTTTCCCTAGGTGCCGGCTGAGCTAGAGGCCAAAATCTACAGGTAGGCACTTTGCAAAAAACACCTCTGTTTTCTTTAAAAAATGTGGATGTGTCCACGTTGCGCTTTGGGGCGTTTCCTGTCGCGGGCACTAGGCCTACCCACACAAGTGAGGTATCATTTTTATCGGGAGACTTGGGGGAACGCTGAGTGGAAGGAAATTTGTGGCTCCTCTCAGATTCCAGAACTTTCTGCCACAGAAATGTGAGGAACATGTGTTTTTTTAGCCAAATTTTGAGGTTTGCAAAGGATTCTGGGTAACAGAAACTGGTCCGAGCCCTGCAAGTCACCCCTCCTTGGATTCCCCTAGGTCTCTAGTTTTCAGAAATGCACAGGTTTGGTAGGTTTCCCTAGGTGCCGGCTGAGCTAGAGGCCAAAATCTACAGGTAGGCACTTCGCAAAAAATACCTCTGTTTTCTTTAAAAAATGTGGATGTGTCCACGTTGCGCTTTGGGGCGTTTCCTGTCGCGGGCGCTAGGCCTACCCACACAAGTGAGGTATCATTTTTATCGGGAGACTTGGGGGAACGCTGGGTGGAAGGAAATTTGTGGCTCCTCTCAGATTCCAGAACTTTCTGCCACAGAAATGTGAGGAACATGTGTTTTTTTAGCCAAATTTTGAGGTTTGCAAAGATTTCTGGGAAACAGAACCTGGTCTGAGCCCCGCAAGTCAGCCCTCCTTGGATTCCCCTAGGTCTCTAGTTTTCAGAAATGCACAGGTTTGGTAGGTTTCCCTAGGTGCCGGCTGAGCTAGAGGCCAAACTCTACAGGTAGGCACTTCGCAAAAAACACCTCTGTTTTCTTTAAAAAATTTGGATGTGTCCACGTTGCGCTTTGGGGCGTTTCCTGTCGCGGGTGCTAGGCCTACCCACACAAGTGAGGTATAATTTTTATCGGGAGACTTGGGGGAACGCTGGGTGGAATGAAATTTGTGGCTCCTCTCAGATTCCAGAACTTTCTGCCACAGAAATGTGAGGAACATGTGTTTTTTTAGCTAAATTTTTAGATTTGCAAAGGATTCTGGGTAACAGAACCTGGTCCGAGCCCCGCAAGTTACCCCTCCATGGATTCCCCTAGGTCTCTAGTTTTCAGAAATGCACAGGTTTGGTAGGTTTCCCTAGGTGCCGGCTGAGCTAGAGGCCAAAATCTACAGGTAGACACTTCGCAAAAAACACCTCTGTTTTCTTTCAAAAATTTGGATGTGTCCACGTTGCGCTTTGGGGCGTTTCCTGTCGCGGGCGCTAGGCCTACCCACACAAGTGAGGTATCATTTTTATCGGGAGACTTGGGGGAACGCTGGATGGAAGGAAATTTGTGGCTCCTCTCAGATTCCAGAACTTTCTGCCACAGAAATGTGAGGAACATGTGTTTTTTTAGCCAAATTTTGAGGTTTGCAAAGGATTCTGGGTAACAGAACCTGGTCCGAGCCCCGCAAGTTACACCTCCTTGGATTCCCCTAGGTCTCTGGTTGTCAGAAATGCACAGGTTTGGTAGGTTTCCCTAGGTGCCGGCTGAGTTAGAGGCCAAAATCTACAGGTAGGCACTTCGCAAAAAACACCTCTGTTTTCTTTCAAAAATTTGGATGTGTCCACGTTGCGCTTTGGGGCGTTTCGTGTCACGGGCGCTAGGCCTACCCACACAAGTGAGGTATCATTTTTATCGGGAGACTTGGGGGAACGCTGGGTGGAAGGAAATTTGTGGCTCCTCTCAGATTCCAGAACTTTCTGCCACAGAAATGTGAGGAACATGTGTTTTTTTAGCCAAATTTTGAGGTTTGCAAAGGATTCTGGGTAACAGAACCTGGTCCGAGCCCCGCAAGTCACCCCTCCTTGGATTTCCCCTAGGTCTCTAGTTTTCAGAAATGAACAGGTTTTGTAGGTTTCCCTAGGTGCCGGCTGAGCTAGAGGCCAAAATCTACAGGTAGGCACTTCGCAAAAAACACCTCTGTTTTCTTTCAAAAATTTGGATGTGTCCACGTTGTGCTTTGGGGCATTTCCTGTCGCGGGCTCTATGCCTACCCACACAAGTGAGGTATAATTTTTATCGGGAGACTTGGGGGAACGCTGGGTGGAATGAAATTTGTGGCTCCTCTCAGATTCCAGAACTTTCTGCCACAGAAATGTGAGGAACATGTGTTTTGTTAGCCAAATTTTGAGGTTTGCAAAGGATTCTGGGTTACAGAACCTGGTCCGAGCCCCGCAAGTCACCCCTCCTTGGATTCCCCTAGGTCTCTAGTTTTCAGAAATGCACAGGTTTGGTAGGTTTCCCTAGGTGCCGGCTGAGCTAGAGGCCAAACTCTACAGGTAGGCACTTCGCAAAAAACACCTCTGTTTTCTTTAAAAAATTTGGATGTGTCCACGTTGCGCTTTGGGGCGTTTCCTGTCGCGGGTGCTAGGCCTACCCACACAAGTGAGGTATAATTTTTATCGGGAGACTTGGGGGAACGCTGGGTGGAATGAAATTTGTGGCTCCTCTCAGATTCCAGAACTTTCTGCCACAGAAATGTGAGGAACATGTGTTTTTTTAGCTAAATTTTTAGATTTGCAAAGGATTCTGGGTAACAGAACCTGGTCCGAGCCCCGCAAGTTACCCCTCCATGGATTCCCCTAGGTCTCTAGTTTTCAGAAATGCACAGGTTTGGTAGGTTTCCCTAGGTGCCGGCTGAGCTAGAGGCCAAAATCTACAGGTAGGCACTTCGCAAAAAACACCTCTGTTTTCTTTCAAAAATTTGGATGTGTCCACGTTGCGCTTTGGGGCGTTTCCTGTCGCGGGCGCTAGGCCTACCCACACAAGTGAGGTATCATTTTTATCGGGAGACTTGGGGGAACGCTGGATGGAAGGAAATTTGTGGCTCCTCTCAGATTCCAGAACTTTCTGCCACAGAAATGTGAGGAACATGTGTTTTTTTAGCCAAATTTTGAGGTTTGCAAAGGATTCTGGGTAACAGAACCTGGTCCGAGCCCCGCAAGTCACCCCTCCATGGATTCCCCTAGGTCTCTAGTTTTCAGAAATGCACAGGTTTGGTAGGTTTCCCTAGGTGCCGGCTGAGCTAGAGGCCAAAATCTACAGGTAGGCACTTCGCAAAAAACACCTCTGTTTTCTTTCAAAAATTTGGATGTGTCCACGTTGCGCTTTGGGGCGTTTCCTGTCGCGGGCGCTAGGCCTACCCACACAAGTGAGGTATCATTTTTATCGGGAGACTTGGGGGAACGCTGGATGGAAGGAAATTTGTGGCTCCTCTCAGATTCCAGAACTTTCTGCCACAGAAATGTGAGGAACATGTGTTTTTTTAGCCAAATTTTGAGGTTTGCAAAGGATTCTGGGTAACAGAACCTGGTCCGAGCCCCGCAAGTTACACCTCCTTGGATTCCCCTAGGTCTCTAGTTGTCAGAAATGCACAGGTTTGGTAGGTTTCCCTAGGTGCCGGCTGAGTTAGAGGCCAAAATCTACAGGTAGGCACTTCGCAAAAAACACCTCTGTTTTCTTTCAAAAATTTGGATGTGTCCACGTTGCGCTTTGGGGCGTTTCGTGTCACGGGCGCTAGGCCTACCCACACAAGTGAGGTATCATTTTTATCGGGAGACTTGGGGGAACGCTGGGTGGAAGGAAATTTGTGGCTCCTCTCAGATTCCAGAACTTTCTGCCACAGAAATGTGAGGAACATGTGTTTTTTTAGCCAAATTTTGAGGTTTGCAAAGGATTCTGGGTAACAGAACCTGGTCCGAGCCCCGCAAGTCACCCCTCCTTGGATTTCCCCTAGGTCTCTAGTTTTCAGAAATGAACAGGTTTTGTAGGTTTCCCTAGGTGCCGGCTGAGCTAGAGGCCAAAATCTACAGGTAGGCACTTCGCAAAAAACACCTCTGTTTTCTTTCAAAAATTTGGATGTGTCCACGTTGTGCTTTGGGGCATTTCCTGTCGCGGGCTCTATGCCTACCCACACAAGTGAGGTATAATTTTTATCGGGAGACTTGGGGGAACGCTGGGTGGAATGAAATTTGTGGCTCCTCTCAGATTCCAGAACTTTCTGCCACAGAAATGTGAGGAACATGTGTTTTGTTAGCCAAATTTTGAGGTTTGCAAAGGATTCTGGGTTACAGAACCTGGTCCGAGCCCCGCAAGTCACCCCTCCTTGGATTCCCCTAGGTCTTTAGTTTTCAGAAATGCACAGGTTTGGTAGGTTTCCCTAGGTGCTGGCTGAGCTAGAGGCCAAAATCTACAGGTAGGCACTTCGCAAAAAACACCTCTGTTTTCTTTAAAAAATTTGGATGTGTCCACGTTGCGCTTTGGGGCGTTTCCTGTCGTGGGCGCTAGGCCTACCCACACAAGTGAGGTATCATTTTTATCGGGAGACTTGGGGGAACGCTGGGTGGAATGAAATTTGTGGCTCCTCTCAGATTCCAGAACTTTCTGCCACAGAAATGTGAGGAACATGTGTTTTTTTAGCCAAATTTTGAGGTTTGCAAAGGATTCTGGGTAACAGAACCTGGTCCGAGCCCCGCAAGTCACCCCTCCTTGGATTCCCCTAGGTCTCTAGTTTTCAGAAATGCACAGGTTTGGTAGGTTTCCCTAGGTGCCGGCTGAGCTAGGGGCCAAAATCTACAGGTAGGCACTTCGCAAAAAACACCTCTGTTTTCTTTCAAAAATGTGTATCTGTCCACGTTGCGCTTTGGGGCGTTTCCTGTCGCGGGCGCAAGGCCTACCCACACAAGTGAGGTATCATTTTTATCGGGAGACTTGGGGGAACGCTGGGTGGAAGGAAATTTGTGGCTCCTCTCAGATTCCAGAACTTTCTGCCACAGAAATGTGAGGAACATGTGTTTTTTTAGCCACATTTTGTGGTTTGCAAAGGATTCTGGGTAACAGAACCTGGTCCGAGCCCCGTAAGTCACCCCTCCTTGGATTTCCCCTAGGTCTCTAGTTTTCAGAAATGCACAGGTTTGGTAGGTTTCCCTAGGTGCCGGCTGAGCTAGAGGCAAAAATCTACAGGTAGGCACTTCGCAAAAAACACCTCTGTTTTCTTTAAAAAGTTTGGATGTGTCCACGTTTCGCTTTGGGGCGTTTCCTGTCGCGGGCGCTAGGCCTACCCACACAAGTGAGGTATCATTTTTATCGGGAGACTTGGGGGAACGCTGGGTGGAAGGACATTTGTGGCTCCTCTCAGATTCCAGAACTTTCTGCCACAGAAATGTGAGGAACATGTGTTTTTTTAGCCAAATTTTGAGGTTTGCAAAGGATTCTGGGTAACAGAACCTGGTCCGAGCCCTGCAAGTCACCCCTCCTTGGATTTCCCCTAGGTCTCTAGTTTTCAGAAATGCACAGGTTTGTTAGGTTTCCCTAGGTGCCGGCTGAGCTAAAGGCCAAAATCTACAGGTAGGCACTTCGCAAAAAACACCTCTGTTTTCTTTCAAAAATTTGGATGTGTCCACCTTGCGCTTTGGGGCGTTTCCTGTCGCGGGCGCTAGGCCTACCCACACAAGTGAGGTATCATTTTTATCGGGAGACTTGGGGGAACGCTGGGTGGAAGGAAATTTGTGGCTCCTCTCAGATTCCAGAACTTTCTGCCACAGAAATGTGAGGAACATGTGTTTTTTTAGCCAAATTTTGAGGTTTGCAAAGGATTCTGGGTAAAGAAACCTGGTTCGATCCCCGCAAGTCACACCTCCTTGGATTCCCCTAGGTCTCTAGTTTTCAGAAATGCACAGGTTTGGTAGGTTTCCTTAGTTGCCGGCTGAGCTAGAGGCCAAAATCTACAGGTAGGCACTTCGCAAAAAACACCTCTGTTTTCTTTCAAAAATTTGGATGTGTCCACGTTGCGCTTTGGGGCGTTTCCTGTCGCGGGCGCTAGGCCTACCCACACAAGTGAGGTATCATTTTTATCGGGAGACTTGGGGGAACGCTGGGTGGAAGGAAATTTGTGGCTCCTCTCAGATTCCAGAACTTTCTGCCACAGAAATGTGAGGAACATGTGTTTTTTTAGCCAAATTTTGAGGTTTGCAAAGGATTCTGGGTAACAGAACCTGGTCCGAGCCCCGCAAGTCACCCCTCCTTGGATTCCCCTAGGTCTCTAGTTTTCAGAAATGCACAGGTTTGGTAGGTTTCCATAGTTGTCGGCTGAGCTAGAGGCCAAAATCTACAGGTAGGCACTTCGCAAAAAACACCTCTGTTTTCTTTCAAAAATTTGGATGTGTCCACGTTGCGCTTTGGGGCGTTTCCTGTCGCGGGCGCTAGGCCTACCCACACAAGTGAGGTATCATTTTTATCGGGAGACTTGGGGGAACGCTGGGTGGAAGGAAATTTGTGGCTCCTCTCAGATTCCAGAACTTTTGGCACAGAAATGTGAGGAACATGTGTTT
The DNA here is from genome assembly GCF_031143425.1 of Pleurodeles waltl. Lineage (NCBI taxonomy): Eukaryota > Metazoa > Chordata > Amphibia > Caudata > Salamandridae > Pleurodeles > Pleurodeles waltl. The sequence continues at coordinate 134,112 of NW_027150034.1, forward strand.
TTTTAGCCAAATTTTGAGGTTTGCAAAGGATTCTGGGTAACAGAACCTGGTCCGAGCCCCGCAAGTCACCCCTCCTTGGATTCCCCTAGGTCTCTAGTTTTCAGAAATGCACAGGTTTGGTAGGTTTCCCTAGGTGCAGGCTGAGCTAGAGGCCAAAATCTACAGGTAGGCACTTCGCAATAAACACCTCTGTTTTCTTTAAAAAATGTGGATGTGTCCACGTTGCGCTTTGGGGCGTTTCCTGTCGCGGGCGCTAGGCCTACCCACACAAGTGAGGTATCATTTTTATCGGGAGACTTGGGGGAACGCTGAGTGGAAGGAAATTTGTGGCTCCTCTCAGATTCCAGAACTTTCTGCCACAGAAATGTGAGGAACATGTGTTTTTTTAGCCAAATTTTGAGGTTTGCAAAGGATTCTGGGTAACAGAACCTGGTCCGAGCCCTGCAAGTCACCCCTCCTTGGATTCCCCTAGGTCTCTAGTTTTCAGAAATGCACAGGTTTGGTAGGTTTCCCTAGGTGCCGGCTGAGCTAGAGGCAAAAATCTACAGGTAGGCACTTCGCAAAAAACACCTCTGTTTTCTTTAAAAAGTTTGGATGTGTCCACGTTTCGCTTTGGGGCGTTTCCTGTCGCGGGCGCTAGGCCTACCCACACAAGTGAGGTATCATTTTTATCGGGAGACTTGGGGGAACGCTGGGTGGAATGAAATTTGTGGCTCCTCTCAGATTCCAGAACTTTCTGCCACAGAAATGTGAGGAACATGTGTTTTTTTAGCCAAATTTTGAGGTTTGCAAAGGATTCTGGGTAACAGAACCTGGTCCGAGCCCCGCAAGTCATCCCTCCTTGGATTCCCCTAGGTCTCTAGTTTTCAGAAATGCACAGGTTTGGTAGGTTTCCCTAGGTGCTGGCTGAGCTAGAGGCCAAAATCTACAGGTAGGCACTTCGCAAAAAACACCTCTGTTTTCTTTCAAAAATTTGGATGTGTCCACGTTGCGCTTTGGGGCGTTTCCTGTCGCGGGCGCTAGGCCTACCCACACAAGTGAGGTATCATTTTTATCGGGAGACTTGGGGGAACGCTGGGTGGAAGGAAATTTGTGGCTCCTCTCAGATTCCAGAACTTTCTGCCACAGAAATGTGAGGAACATGTGTTTTTTTAGCCAAATTTTGAGGTTTGCAAAGGATTCTGGGTAAAGAAACCTGGTTCGATCCCCGCAAGTCACCCCTCCTTGGATTCCCCTAGGTCTCTAGTTTTCAGAAATGCACAGGTTTGGTAGGTTTCCATAGGTGCCGGCTGAGCTAGAGTCAAAAATCTACAGGTAGGCACTTCGCAAAAAACACCTCTGTTTTCTTTTAAAAATTTGGATGTGTCCACGTTGCGCTTTGGGGCGTTTCCTGTCGCGGGCGCTAGGCCTACCCACACAAGTGAGGTATCATTTTTATCGGGAGACTTGGGGGAACGCTGGGTGGAATGAAATTTGTGGCTCCTCTCAGATTCCAGAACTTTCTGCCACAGAAATGTGAGGAACATGTGTTTTTTTAGCCAAATTTTGAGGTTTGCAAAGGATTCTGGGTAAAGAAACCTGGTTCGATCCCCGCAAGTCACACCTCCTTGGATTCCCCTAGGTCTCTAGTTTTCAGAAATGCACAGGTTTGGTAGGTTTCCTTAGTTGCCGGCTGAGCTAGAGGCCAAAATCTACAGGTAGGCACTTCGCAAAAAACACCTCTGTTTTCTTTCAAAAATTTGGAAGTGTCCACGTTGCGCTTTGGGGCGTGTCCTGTCGCGGGCGCTAGGCCTACCCACACAAGTGAGGTATCATTTTTATCGGGAGACTTGGGGGAACGCTGGGTGGAAGGAAATTTGTGGCTCCTCTCAGATTCCAGAACTTTCTGCCACAGAAATGTGAGGAACATGTGTTTTTTTAGCCAAATTTTGAGGTTTGCAAAGATTTCTGGGTAACAGAACCTGGTCTGAGCCCCGCAAGTCAGCCCTCCTTGGATTCCCCTAGGTCTCTAGTTTTCAGAAATGCACAGGTTTGGTAGGCTTCCCTAGGTGCCGGCTGAGCTAGAGGCCAAACTCTACAGGTAGGCACTTCGCAAAAAACACCTCTGTTTTCTTTAAAAAATTTGGATGTGTCCACGTTGCGCTTTGGGGCGTTTACTGTCGCGGGTGCTAGGCCTACCCACACAAGTGAGGTATAATTTTTATCGGGAGACTTGGGGGAACGCTGGGTGGAATGAAATTTGTGGCTCCTCTCAGATTCCAGAACTTTCTGCCACAGAAATGTGAGGAACATGTGTTTTTTTAGCTAAATTTTTAGATTTGCAAAGGATTCTGGGTAACAGAACCTGGTCCGAGCCCCGCAAGTTACCCCTCCATGGATTCCCCTAGGTCTCTAGTTTTCAGAAATGCACAGGTTTGGTAGGTTTCCCTAGGTGCCGGCTGAGCTAGAGGCCAAAATCTACAGGTAGGCACTTCGCAAAAAACACCTCTGTTTTCTTTCAAAAATTTGGATGTGTCCACGTTGCGCTTTGGGGCGTTTCCTGTCGCGGGCGCTAGGCCTACCCACACAAGTGAGGTATCATTTTTATCGGGAGACTTGGGGGAACGCTGGATGGAAGGAAATTTGTGGCTCCTCTCAGATTCCAGAACTTTCTGCCACAGAAATGTGAGGAACATGTGTTTTTTTAGCCAAATTTTGAGGTTTGCAAAGGATTCTGGGTAACAGAACCTGGTCCGAGCCCCGCAAGTTACACCTCCTTGGATTCCCCTAGGTCTCTAGTTGTCAGAAATGCACAGGTTTGGTAGGTTTCCCTAGGTGCCGGCTGAGTTAGAGGCCAAAATCTACAGGTAGGCACTTCGCAAAAAACACCTCTGTTTTCTTTCAAAAATTTGGATGTGTCCACGTTGCGCTTTGGGGCGTTTCGTGTCACGGGCGCTAGGCCTACCCACACAAGTGAGGTATCATTTTTATCGGGAGACTTGGGGGAACGCTGGGTGGAAGGAAATTTGTGGCTCCTCTCAGATTCCAGAACTTTCTGCCACAGAAATGTGAGGAACATGTGTTTTTTTAGCCAAATTTTGAGGTTTGCAAAGGATTCTGGGTAACAGAACCTGGTCCGAGCCCCCCAAGTCACCCCTCCTTGGATTTCCCCTAGGTCTCTAGTTTTCAGAAATGAACAGGTTTGGTAGGTTTCCCTAGGTGCCGGCTGAGCTAGAGGCCAAAATCTACAGGTAGGCACTTCGCAAAAAACACCTCTGTTTTCTTTCAAAAATTTGGATGTGTCCACGTTGTGCTTTGGGGCATTTCCTGTCGCGGGCTCTATGCCTACCCACACAAGTGAGGTATAATTTTTATCGGGAGACTTGGGGGAACGCTGGGTGGAATGAAATTTGTGGCTCCTCTCAGATTCCAGAACTTTCTGCCACAGAAATGTGAGGAACATGTGTTTTTTTAGCCAAATTTTGAGGTTTGCAAAGGATTCTGGGTAACAGAACCTGGTCCGAGCCCCCCAAGTCACCCCTCCTTGGATTTCCCCTAGGTCTCTAGTTTTCAGAAATGAACAGGTTTGGTAGGTTTCCCTAGGTGCCGGCTGAGCTAGAGGCCAAACTCTACAGGTAGGCACTTCGCAAAAAACACCTCTGTTTTCTTTAAAAAATTTGGATGTGTCCACGTTGCGCTTTGGGGCGTTTACTGTCGCGGGTGCTAGGCCTACCCACACAAGTGAGGTATAATTTTTATCGGGAGACTTGGGGGAACGCTGGGTGGAATGAAATTTGTGGCTCCTCTCAGATTCCAGAACTTTCTGCCACAGAAATGTGAGGAACATGTGTTTTTTTAGCTAAATTTTTAGATTTGCAAAGGATTCTGGGTAACAGAACCTGGTCCGAGCCCCGCAAGTTACCCCTCCATGGATTCCCCTAGGTCTCTAGTTTTCAGAAATGCACAGGTTTGGTAGGTTTCCCTAGGTGCCGGCTGAGCTAGAGGCCAAAATCTACAGGTAGGCACTTCGCAAAAAACACCTCTGTTTTCTTTCAAAAATTTGGATGTGTCCACGTTGCGCTTTGGGGCGTTTCCTGTCGCGGGCGCTAGGCCTACCCACACAAGTGAGGTATCATTTTTATCGGGAGACTTGGGGGAACGCTGGATGGAAGGAAATTTGTGGCTCCTCTCAGATTCCAGAACTTTCTGCCACAGAAATGTGAGGAACATGTGTTTTTTTAGCCAAATTTTGAGGTTTGCAAAGGATTCTGGGTAACAGAACCTGGTCCGAGCCCCGCAAGTTACACCTCCTTGGATTCCCCTAGGTCTCTAGTTGTCAGAAATGCACAGGTTTGGTAGGTTTCCCTAGGTGCCGGCTGAGTTAGAGGCCAAAATCTACAGGTAGGCACTTCGCAAAAAACACCTCTGTTTTCTTTCAAAAATTTGGATGTGTCCACGTTGCGCTTTGGGGCGTTTCGTGTCACGGGCGCTAGGCCTACCCACACAAGTGAGGTATCATTTTTATCGGGAGACTTGGGGGAACGCTGGGTGGAAGGAAATTTGTGGCTCCTCTCAGATTCCAGAACTTTCTGCCACAGAAATGTGAGGAACATGTGTTTTTTTAGCCAAATTTTGAGGTTTGCAAAGGATTCTGGGTAACAGAACCTGGTCCGAGCCCCCCAAGTCACCCCTCCTTGGATTTCCCCTAGGTCTCTAGTTTTCAGAAATGAACAGGTTTGGTAGGTTTCCCTAGGTGCCGGCTGAGCTAGAGGCCAAAATCTACAGGTAGGCACTTCGCAAAAAACACCTCTGTTTTCTTTCAAAAATTTGGATGTGTCCACGTTGTGCTTTGGGGCATTTCCTGTCGCGGGCTCTATGCCTACCCACACAAGTGAGGTATAATTTTTATCGGGAGACTTGGGGGAACGCTGGGTGGAATGAAATTTGTGGCTCCTCTCAGATTCCAGAACTTTCTGCCACAGAAATGTGAGGAACATGTGTTTTGTTAGCCAAATTTTGAGGTTTGCAAAGGATTCTGGGTTACAGAACCTGGTCCGAGCCCCGCAAGTCACCCCTCCTTGGATTCCCCTAGGTCTTTAGTTTTCAGAAATGCACAGGTTTGGTAGGTTTCCCTAGGTGCTGGCTGAGCTAGAGGCCAAAATCTACAGGTAGGCACTTCGCAAAAAACACCTCTGTTTTCTTTCAAAAATGTGTATCTGTCCACGTTGCGCTTTGGGGCGTTTCCTGTCGCGGGCGCAAGGCCTACCCACACAAGTGAGGTATCATTTTTATCGGGAGACTTGGGGGAACGCTGGGTGGAAGGAAATTTGTGGCTCCTCTCAGATTCCAGAACTTTCTGCCACAGAAATGTGAGGAACATGTGTTTTTTTAGCCACATTTTGTGGTTTGCAAAGGATTCTGGGTAACAGAACCTGGTCCGAGCCCCGTAAGTCACCCCTCCTTGGATTTCCCCTAGGTCTCTAGTTTTCAGAAATGCACAGGTTTGGTAGGTTTCCCTAGGTGCCGGCTGAGCTAGAGGCAAAAATCTACAGGTAGGCACTTCGCAAAAAACACCTCTGTTTTCTTTAAAAAGTTTGGATGTGTCCACGTTTCGCTTTGGGGCGTTTCCTGTCGCGGGCGCTAGGCCTACCCACACAAGTGAGGTATCATTTTTATCGGGAGACTTGGGGGAACGCTGGGTGGAAGGACATTTGTGGCTCCTCTCAGATTCCAGAACTTTCTGCCACAGAAATGTGAGGAACATGTGTTTTTTTAGCCAAATTTTGAGGTTTGCAAAGGATTCTGGGTAACAGAACCTGGTCCGAGCCCTGCAAGTCACCCCTCCTTGGATTTCCCCTAGGTCTCTAGTTTTCAGAAATGCACAGGTTTGGTAGGTTTCCCTAGGTGCCGGCTGAGCTAAAGGCCAAAATCTACAGGTAGGCACTTCGCAAAAAACACCTCTGTTTTCTTTCAAAAATTTGGATGTGTCCACCTTGCGCTTTGGGGCGTTTCCTGTTGCGGGCGGTAGGCCTACCCACACAAGTGAGGTATCATTTTTATCGGGAGACTTGGGGGAACGCTGGGTGGAAGGAAATTTGTGGCTCCTCTCAGATTCCAGAACTTTCTGCCACAGAAATGTGAGGAACATGTGTTTTTTTAGCCAAATTTTGAGGTTTGCAAAGGATTCTGGGTAAAGAAACCTGGTTCGATCCCCGCAAGTCACACCTCCTTGGATTCCCCTAGGTCTCTAGTTTTCAGAAATGCACAGGTTTGGTAGGTTTCCTTAGTTGCCGGCTGAGCTAGAGGCCAAAATCTACAGGTAGGCACTTCGCAAAAAACACCTCTGTTTTCTTTCAAAAATTTGGATGTGTCCACGTTGCGCTTTGGGGCGTTTCCTGTCGCGGGCGCTAGGCCTACCCACACAAGTGAGGTATCATTTTTATCGGGAGACTTGGGGGAACGCTGGGTGGAAGGAAATTTGTGGCTCCTCTCAGATTCCAGAACTTTCTGCCACAGAAATGTGAGGAACATGTGTTTTTTTAGCCAAATTTTGAGGTTTGCAAAGGATTCTGGGTAACAGAACCTGGTCCGAGCCCCGCAAGTCACCCCTCCTTGGATTCCCCTAGGTCTCTAGTTTTCAGAAATGCACAGGTTTGGTAGGTTTCCATAGTTGCCGGCTGAGCTAGAGGCCAAAATCTACAGGTAGGCACTTCGCAAAAAACACCTCTGTTTTCTTTTAAAAATTTGGATGTGTCCACGTTGCGCTTTGGGGCGTTTCCTGTCGCGGGCGCTAGGCCTACCCACACAAGTGAGGTATCATTTTTATCGGGAGACTTGGGGGAACGCTGGGTGGAAGGAAATTTGTGGCTCCTCTCAGATTCCAGAACTTTTGGCACAGAAATGTGAGGAACATGTGTTTTTTTAGCCAAATTTTGAGGTTTGCAAAGGATTCTGGGTAACAGAACCTGGTCCGAGCCCCGCAAGTCACCCCTCCTTGGATTCCCCTAGGTCTCTAGTTTTCAGAAATGCACAGGTTTGGTAGGTTTCCCTAGGTGCCGGCTGAGCTAGAGGCCAAAATCTACAGGTAGGCACTTCGCAATAAACACCTCTGTTTTCTTTAAAAAATGTGGATGTGTCCACGTTGCGCTTTGGGGCGTTTCCTGTCGCGGGCGCTAGGCCTACCCACACAAGTGAGGTATCATTTTTATCGGGAGACTTGGGGGAACGCTGAGTGGAAGGAAATTTGTGGCTCCTCTCAGATTCCAGAACTTTCTGCCACAGAAATGTGAGGAACATGTGTTTTTTTAGCCAAATTTTGAGGTTTGCAAAGGATTCTGGGTAACAGAACCTGGTCCGAGCCCTGCAAGTCACCCCTCCTTGGATTCCCCTAGGTCTCTAGTTTTCAGAAATGCACAGGTTTGGTAGGTTTCCCTAGGTGCCGGCTGAGCTAGAGGCAAAAATCTACAGGTAGGCACTTCGCAAAAAACACCTCTGTTGTCTTTAAAAAGTTTGGATGTGTCCACGTTTCGCTTTGGGGCGTTTCCTGTCGCGGGCGCTAGGCCTACCCACACAAGTGAGGTATCATTTTTATCGGGAGACTTGGGGGAACGCTGGGTGGAATGAAATTTGTGGCTCCTCTCAGATTCCAGAACTTTCTGCCACAGAAATGTGAGGAACATGTGTTTTTTTAGCCAAATTTTGAGGTTTGCAAAGGATTCTGGGTAACAGAACCTGGTCCGAGCCCCGCAAGTCATCCCTCCTTGGATTCCCCTAGGTCTCTAGTTTTCAGAAATGCACAGGTTTGGTAGGTTTCCCTAGGTGCTGGCTGAGCTAGAGGCCAAAATCTACAGGTAGGCACTTCGCAAAAAACACCTCTGTTTTCTTTCAAAAATTTGGATGTGTCCACGTTGCGCTTTGGGGCGTTTCCTGTCGCGGGCGCTAGGCCTACCCACACAAGTGAGGTATCATTTTTATCGGGAGACTTGGGGGAACGCTGGGTGGAAGGAAATTTGTGGCTCCTCTCAGATTCCAGAACTTTCTGCCACAGAAATGTGAGGAACATGTGTTTTTTTAGCCAAATTTTGAGGTTTGCAAAGGATTCTGGGTAAAGAAACCTGGTTCGATCCCCGCAAGTCACCCCTCCTTGGATTCCCCTAGGTCTCTAGTTTTCAGAAATGCACAGGTTTGGTAGGTTTCCATAGGTGCCGGCTGAGCTAGAGGCAAAAATCTACAGGTAGGCACTTCGCAAAAAACACCTCTGTTTTCTTTTAAAAATTTGGATGTGTCCACGTTGCGCTTTGGGGCGTTTCCTGTCGCGGGCGCTAGGCCTACCCACACAAGTGAGGTATCATTTTTATCGGGAGACTTGGGGGAACGCTGGGTGGAATGAAATTTGTGGCTCCTCTCAGATTCCAGAACTTTCTGCCACAGAAATGTGAGGAACATGTGTTTTTTTAGCCAAATTTTGAGGTTTGCAAAGGATTCTGGGTAAAGAAACCTGGTTCGATCCCCGCAAGTCACACCTCCTTGGATTCCCCTAGGTCTCTAGTTTTCAGAAATGCACAGGTTTGGTAGGTTTCCTTAGTTGCTGGCTGAGCTAGAGGCCAAAATCTACAGGTAGGCACTTCGCAAAAAACACCTCTGTTTTCTTTCAAAAATTTGGATGTGTCCACGTTGCGCTTTGGGGCGTTTCCTGTCGCGGGCGCTAGGCCTACCCACACAAGTGAGGTATCATTTTTATCGGGAGACTTGGGGGAACGCTGGGTGGAAGACAATTTGTGGCTCCTCTCAGATTCCAGAACTTTCTGCCACAGAAATGTGAGGAACATGTGTTTTTTTAGCCAAATTTTGAGGTTTGCAAAGGATTCTGGGTAACAGAACCTGGTCCGAGCCCCGCAAGTCACCCCTCCTTGGATTCCCCTAGGTCTCTAGTTTTCAGAAATGCACAGGTTTGGTAGGTTTCCATAGTTGTCGGCTGAGCTAGAGGCCAAAATCTACAGGTAGGCACTTCGCAATAAACACCTCTGTTTTCTTTAAAAAATGTGGATGTGTCCACGTTGCGCTTTGGGGCGTTTCCTGTCGCGGGCGCTAGGCCTACCCACACAAGTGAGGTATCATTTTTATCGGGAGACTTGGGGGAACGCTGGGTGGAAGGAAATTTGTGGCTCCTCTCAGATTCCAGAACTTTTGGCACAGAAATGTGAGGAACATGTGTTTTTTTAGCCAAATTTTGAGGTTTGCAAAGGATTCTGGGTAACAGAACCTGGTCCGAGCCCCGCAAGTCACCCCTCCTTGGATTCCCCTAGGTCTCTAGTTTTCAGAAATGCACAGGTTTGGTAGGTTTCCCTAGGTGCCGGCTGAGCTAGAGGCAAAAATCTACAGGTAGGCACTTCGCAAAAAACACCTCTGTTGTCTTTAAAAAGTTTGGATGTGTCCACGTTGCGCTTTGGGGCGTTTCCTGTCGCGGGCGCTAGGCCTACCCACACAAGTGAGGTATCATTTTTATCGGGAGACTTGGGGGAACGCTGAGTGCAAAGAAATTTGTGGCTCCTCTCAGATTCCAGAACTTTCTGCCACAGAAATGTGAGGAACATGTGTTTTTTTAGCCAAATTTTGAGGTTTGCAAAGGATTCTGGGTAACAGAACCTGGTCCGAGCCCTGCAAGTCACCCCTCCTTGGATTCCCCTAGGTCTCTAGTTTTCAGAAATGCAGAGGTTTGGTAGGTTTCCCTAGGTGCCGGCTGAGCTAGAGGCAAAAATCTACAGGTAGGCACTTCGCAAAAAACACCTCTGTTTTCTTTAAAAAGTTTGGATGTGTCCACGTTTCGCTTTGGGGCGTTTCCTGTCGCGGGCGCTAGGCCTACCCACACAAGTGAGGTATCATTTTTATCGGGAGACTTGGGGGAACGCTG